>NC_092779.1:65860264-66004059 GCF_047496795.1 Chiloscyllium punctatum | reverse complement strand
CCCCTTCTCCTCTCTCACCCCCTTCTCCTCTCCACCCCCTTCATCCCCCTTTCCTCTCCACCCCCCTTCTCCTCTCCACCCCCCTTCTCCTCTCCACCCCCCTTCTCCTCTCCCACCCCTCTCCTCTTCCACCCCCTTCTCCTCTCCACCCCCTCCTTCCACCCCCCTCCTCTCCACCCCCCTTCTCCTCTCCACCCCCCCTTCCTCTTCCACCCCCTTCTCCTCTCCCCCCCTTCTCCTCTCCACCCCCTTCTCCTCTCCACCCCCTTCTCCTCTCCACCCCCCTCTCCTCTCCACCCCCTTCTCCTCTCCACCCCCTTCTCCTCTACCACCCCCTTCTCTCTCCACCCCCTTCTCCTCTCCACCCCCCTCCTCTCCACCCCCTTCTCCTCCCCCCCTTCTCCTCTCACCCCCCTTCTCCTCTCCACCCTTCTCTCCACCCCTTCTCCTCTCCACCCCCTTCTCCTCTCCACCCCCTCTCCTCTCCACCCCCTTCTCCTCTCCACCCCCTTCTCCTCTCCACCCCCTTCTCCTCTCCACCCCCCTTCTCCTCTCCACCCCCCTTCTCCTCTCCACCCCCCTCTCCTCTCCACCCCCTTCTCCTCTCCACCCCCTTCTCCTCTCCACCCCCCTTCTCCTCTCCACCCCCTCTCCTCCCACCCCCTCTCCTCTCCACCCCCCTTCTCCTCTCCACCCCCTTCTCCTCTCCACCCCCTCTCCTCATCACCCCCTTCTCCTCTCCACCCCTTCTCCTTCCACCCCCTTCTCCTTCCACCCCCTTCTCCTCTCCACCCCCCTTCTCCTCTCCACCCCCCTTCTCCTCTCCACCCCCTCTCCTTCCCCCCCCTCTATCTCCTCTCCACCCCCCTTCCTCTCCACCCCCTCTCCTCTCCACCCTCTCCTCTCCACCCCCCTTCTCCCTCCCCCTTCCTCTCCACCCCCTTCTCCTCTCCACCCCCTTCTCCTCTCCACCCCCCTTCTCCTCTCCACCCCCCCTCTCCTCTCCACCCCCTTCTCCTCTCCACCCCTTCTCCTTCCACCCCCTTCTCCTCTCCACCCCCCTTCTCCTCTCCACCCCCTTCTCCTCTCCACCCCCCTCTCTCTCCACCCCCTTCTCCTCTCCCCCTTCTCCTCTCCACCCCCCTTCTCCTCTCCACCCCCCTTCTCCTCTCCACCCCCTTCTCCTCTCCACCCCCTCTCCTCTCCACCCCTTCTCCTCTCCACCCCCTTCTCCTCTCCACCCCCTTCTCCTCTCCACCCCCTTCTCCTTCCACCCCCCTTCTCTCCACCCCCTTCTCTACCACCCCTTCTCCTCTCCCCCCCTTCTCCTCTCCACCCCCCCCCTCCACCCCCTTCTCCTCTCCACCCCCTCACTCTCCACCCCCCTTCTCCTTCCACCCCCCCACCTCTCCACCCCTTCTCCTCTCCACCCCCTTCTCCTCTCCACCCCCCTTCTCCTCTCCACCCCCCTCTCCTCTCCACCCCCTTCTCCTCTCCACACCCTTCTCCTCTCACCCCCCTTCTCCTCTCCACCCCCTTCTCCTTCCACCCCCTCCTCCTCTCCACCCCCCTTCTCCTCTCCACCCCCTTCTCCTCTCCATCCCCTTCTCCTCTCCACCCCCTTCTCCTCTCCACCCCCTTCTCCTCTCCACCCCCTTCTCCTTCCACCCCCCTTCTCCTCTCCACCCCCCTTCTCCTCTCCACCCCCTTCTCCTCTCCACCCCCCTTCTCCTCTCCACCCCTTCTCCTTTCCACCCCCTTCTCCTCTCCACCCACCTTCTCCTCTCCACCCCCTTCTCCTCTCATCCTCCCCCCTCCTCTCCACCCCCTCTCCTCTCCACCCCCTTCTCCTCTCCACCCCCTTCTCCTCTCCACCCCCTTCTCCTTCCACCCCCCTCCTCTCCACCCCCTTCTCCTCTCCACCCCCTTCTCCTCTCCACCCCCCTCCCTCTCCACCCCCTTCTCCTCTCCACCCCCTTCTCCTCTCCACCCCCCTTCTCCTCTCCACCCCCTTCTCCTCTCCACCCCCTTCTCCTCTCCACCCCCCTCCTCTCCACCCCCCCTCCTCTCCACCCCCCTTCTCCTCTCCACCCCCTTCTCCTCTCCACCCCCTCTCCTCTCCACCCCCTTCTCCTCTCCACCCCCCCTCTCCTCTCCACCCCCTTCTCCTCTCCACCCCCCTCTCTCTCACCATCCCCCTTCTCCTCTCCACCCCCTTCTCCTCTCCACCCCCTCCTCTCAGCCTCTCTTCCAAACCCTCCCTCCACCCCCCTTCTCCTCTCCACCCCCATCTCCTCTCCACCCCCTTCTCCTCTCCACCCCCCTTCTCCTCTCCACCCCCCTCCTCTCCACCCCCTTCTCCTCCACCACCACCCCCTTCTCCTCTCCACCCCCTTCTCCTCTCCACCCCCTTCTCCTCTCCACCCCCTTCTCCTCTCCCCCCCCTTCTCCTCTCCACCCCCTTCTCCTCCACCCCCTTCTCCTCTCCACCCCCTTCTCCTCCACCCCCTCTCCTCTCCACCCCCTCTCCTCTCCACCCCCTTCTCCTCTCCAACCCCTTCTCCTCTCCACCCCTTCTCCTCTCCACCCCTTCTCCTCTCCACCCCCTTCTCCTCTCCACCCCCTTCTCCTCTCCACCCCCCTTCTCCTCTCCACCCCCTTCTCCTTTCCACCCCCCTTCTCCTCTCCACCCCCTTCTCCTTTCCACCCCCCTTCTCCTCTCCACCCCCTTCTCCTCTCCACCCCCTTCTCCTCTCCACCCCCTTCTCCTTTCCACCCCCCTTCTCCTCTCCACCCCCTTCTCCTTTCCACCCCCCCTTCTCCTCTCCACCCCCTTCTCCTCTCCACCCCCTTCTCCTCTCCACCCCCCTTCTCCTCTCCACCCCCTTCTCCTCTCCACCACCCCGTCCTCTCCAGCCCTCTCCTTCCAAACCCCTCCTCTCCACCCCCCTTCTCCTCCCCACCCCCCCTTCTCCTCTCCACCCCCCCCTCCACCCCCCTTCACCTCTCCACCCCCTTTCTCCTCTCCACCCCCTTCTCCTCTCCACCCCCTTCTCCTCTCCACCCCCTGCTCCTCTCCACCCCCTTCTCCTCTCCAACCCTTCTCCTCTCCACCACCCCGTCCTCTCCAGCCCTCTCCTTTCCAAACCCCTCCTCTCCACCCCCCTTCTCCTCTCCACCCCCTTCTCCTCTCCATCCCCTTCTCCTCTCCACCCCCTTCTCCTCTCCATCCCCTTCTCCTCTCCACCCCCTTCTCCTCTCCATCCCCTTCTCCTCTCCATCCCCTTCTCCTCTCCATCCCCTTCTCCTCTCCACCCCCCTTCTCCTCTCCACCCCCCTCTCCTCTCCATCCCCTTCTCCTCTCCACCCCCTTCTCCTCTCCACCCCCTTCTCCTCTCCACCCCCTTCTCCTTTCCAACCCCTTCTCCTTTCCACCCCCTTCTCCTTTCCACCCCCCCTCCTCTCCACCCCCTTCTCCTCTCCACCCCCTTCTCCTTTCGACCCCCCCTCCTCTCCACCCCCTTCTCCTCTCCATCCCCTTCTCCTCTCCACCCCCTTCTCCTCTCCATCCCCTTCTCCTCTCCACCCCCTTCTCCTCTCCACCCCCTTCTCCTCTCCACCCCCTTCTCCTTTCCACCCCCCTTCTCCTCTCCACCCCCTTCTCCTTTCCACCCCCCTTCTCCTCTCCACCCCCTTCTCCTCTCCACCCCCTTCTCCTTTCCATTCCCTTCTCCTCTCCACCCCCTTCTCCTCTCCCCCTTCTCCTCTCCACCCCCTTCTCCTTTCCATTCCCTTCTCCTCTCCACCCCCCTTCTCCTCTCCACCCCCCTTCTCCTCTCCACCCCCCTTCTCCTCTCCACCCCCCTTCTCCTCTCCACCCCCCTTCTCCTCTCCACACCCCCTTCTCCTCTCCACCCCCTTCTCCTCTCCACCCCCCTTCTCCTCTCCACCCCCCTTCTCCTCTCCACCCCCCTTCTCCTCTCCACCCCCCTTCTCCTCTCCACCCCCTTCTCCTCTCCACCCCCTTCTCCTCTCCACCCCGCTTCTCCACCCCCCCCCCCCACCCCCTTCTCCTCTCCACCCCCTTCTCCTCTCCACCCCCTTCTCCTCTCCACCCCCCCTCCTCTCCACCCCCTTCTCCTCTCCACACCCCCTTCTCCTCTCCACCCCCCTCCTCCACCCCCTTCTCCTCTCCACCCCCCTTCTCCTCTCCACCCCCTTCTCCTCTCCACCCCCCTCCTCTCCACCCCCTTCTCCTCTCCACACCCCCTTCTCCTCTCCACCCCCCTTCTCCTCTCCACCCCCCCTCCTCTCCACCCCCTTCTCCTCTCCACCCCCTTCTCCTCTCCACACCCCTTCTCCTCTCCACCCCCCTTCTCCTCTCCACCCCCCCTCCTCTCCACCCCCTTCTCCTCTCCACCCCCTTCTCCTCTCCACACCCCCTTCTCCTCTCCACCCCCTTCTCCTCTCCACCCCCCTTCTCCTCTCCACCCCTTCTCCTCTCCACCCCCTTCTCCTCTCCACCCCCTTCTCCTCTCCACCCCCTTCTCCTCTCCACCCCCTTCTCCTCTCCACCCCCCTTCTCCTCTCCACCCCCTTCTCCTCTCCACCCCCCTTCTCCTCTCCACCCCCCTTCTCCTCTCCACCCCCCTTCTCCTCTCCACCCCCTTCTCCTCTCCACCCCCTTCTCCTCTCCACCCCCCTTCTCCTCTCCACCCCCCCCTCCACCCCCTTCTCCTCTCCACCCCCTTCTCCTCTCCACCCCCTTCTCCTCTCCACCCCCTTCTCCTCTCCACCCCCTTCTCCTCTCCACCCCCCTTGTCCTCTCCACCCCCTTCTCCTCTCCACCCCCTTCTCCTCTCCACCACCCCGTCCTCTCCAGCCCTCTCCTTTCCAAACCCCTCCTCTCCACCCCCCTTCTCCTTTCCACCCCGCCCTCCTTTCCAGCCCCATGCTCCTTCATTAACATTACTGTAGTCCCTGAGATGGGACCCAGTTTAGGATGGTACAATACACTCATCCCCATGATATTGATTATTAAGACTAGGTGCTTGGTTTTCAAAAGAAGGAAAAGTTTCAACAAGTGGATACTTTAAATTAAGGCTGGGGGCAATCAGGTGACAATTCAATTCCCTACAGTGTGGAAACAGGCCCAACAAGTCCACACCGATCCTATGAGGAATAAACCACCTAGACCCATATCCCTCTGACTAATGCACCAAACACGACGGGCCGGTTAGCATGGCCAATTCACCTGACATGCACATCTTTGGACTGTGGGAAGAAACCGGAGCACCCGGAGAAAACCCACGCAGACACGGGGAGAATGTGCCGACTCCATACAGACAGCCATCCAAGGCTGGCATTAAACCCAGGACCCTAGCACCGTGAGGCAGCAGTGCCAACCACATAGCCACAGGGCTCAGCAGGTATACAGGAACCAAATCCCAATCCTCGAAAAGGGTCAGTATGTCAGAAATGGATTCTACTTGGAGTCCCGTGCGTAAGTTTATTTTATTTGACAGTATTGTTGCTTTAACCTTGTTTATATATTCCTCAACCTGAGTGGCCTTACATTGTTTTTTAATGTCATTCAGAATTTCTCTTACATGTATACACCCATTCACAGTCACTTCCCCAGCTTTTGGGAGTTTCATCTGTTCTATATATATGTGTATAATATATATATTATATATCCCCCAATCATATGCAGAATTTCTTCAACTGGCCAGTAATGTAGCTTTTCATTTTAAATTAACAAAGTATTAATGCAGTCATGTTTTAAATTAAACATGAATCAAACTGACAGGTTACTGACAATGTGTGAAGGGATCCTGCCAATTAATTTTGATTCAGGTTAATACAATTGATTTATTATAAATATTAATAATATAAATAATATTATATATAATTAATAATATTTATGATAATAAAAATAATTGTTATCTGAATTCAGTGTGGAAACCCAACAAGTGACTAAAATTTTAAAACTGTACTCTGCTGGTTTATCCTTCTTATTACATCATTCTCTTCCCTTCTGTAGTTGATCTCCTTGCCTCGATTTTCATTTTAACCTCATTTAACCAATTTACCAATTTATGCTTGTCTAACTTTAAAGCCTGTTCCTAACTATACATTTTGGAATCTTAATTGTCATAATCTGAAAGCTAGTTTTAAGATTTGAATTTTCAGCTAATCAAAAATTGCAAGAGGAGAATAACTAAATCGGTGATTTGTCTCATTCACTTGTCCTGGTCACTGTATCACATGGTTGTGACATTATGGAGCTTGCCAGCTCCATGGCAACGTGGCAGTGATGCTACAAAAGAAAGTAGTTGGTATACCATCCTATTCCTCGATATGTTTGCCTGTCCCTATTTTCCCAAAGGTTGGAATGCTGGGTGACAGCAATACCTGTTTAAGTCAGGCAGTAGTTCTTTTTCATCCGTTCGGGACACCTAATGATATGGATAGAATTCAGTTTGAATTTCTGAAGAGAGCCCTGATTGGAGTGGTACCAAGCAGACTTTATGTATTACTGAGTGGGGATCCAGCTGAAGAAGATTATGGAAAATAAGTTTTCAGTTATTTTTGTGGATATTGGAGGATCACCAGAGCTTAGTTCTCATTGTCTAGCTTTGAGATCAGATCTCCTCTGTTTAATATATCAATGAATATTATTTTTACAATATATATACCTAAGTGTTATACAACATTTTATTTTCTTATTTAATTTATATATATATAAAATTCATTTATTCAGTATTTAATATTTAAAATGTAAAATACATACAGTTCGCAACTTTGAAATCCACTATAATTACCTAGTTTTAGTCCCTTAATTTAAATCCAAAATTAAGTTCCTTAAGTAGTCCTGACTGGTCATTGCTCCATTATAATGCTATAGGTCGTGAAATAACTGGAGCTGCCTTGAACGCATTTGTTTAATCAAATTAAAAAAAACTTCTAATGTATGCATAATGGCCACATGCAAGGACACAGATATTAACCTTGGGATTTTCTTTTGATGATTTATCGCAATCTAATGTTGAACTGAAACTTCAACTGTATTGAGGGAGTGGACTTCCTGACTAAATCTATGGCTGGCACATCATAATCACCAATGAAACACATCAGTCTTAACATTAAGTGGAAACAAATGAGTCTGAAACAAAAAAAGTTATAATGTTGTTTTCCTCCGTATAAAGCTGATTTGAAATCTAATAAGGTTGGCTTTCATGTAAGGATAACAGAGATTAGTTAGAAGCTGACAGGAAGGCAGGCATGACCTGTAAAAAGAACAGGAATTAATATTTTATTTCATAATCATTAAAAATCCTTAACCTTAAAAAGAAATCATGTTAAATTTCCATAATAGAAATCAGATTCAAAACAGTCCTGGTTCTCAAGCTCCAGGGAACAAAGTCCAAACATTCAATCACCAAGTGTGCATTCAAACCGAATCACAAAGGGTTAAACTTTCTCCCAGCTGTCCAGCTCTTTTTCCTCTCTCTCACACACACACCATATCACAGTTTTTAGCTTGGGAGATTAGTCTGATAAATCCTGGCTGTGGCATCATTGCTTAACCAAGTGTGGAAGAATTGTTACTGCTGGCCAGCCTTATCTTTTAACACATCAAGAAAGAACAGCCACCTTCCATATTCCATAAACAAAGAATAATCACCTAAACATCAGAAAAATCAACAAACCAAGACAGGCCGAGCTGGACAGATGTAACAGGTACAACAAACAACAAAACTAGTGAGTGTCCAACCATCGAACCTTTGAGTGGGGAAAGGGGATTATTTTGTGAAAAACTGGTGATTCATCCTCTGCCTCTTCCACAAGGCCCTAATAGAATGATGCAGTTGATTGGGGGGGGGGGGGGGGGCTCCAACCCAGCCTAGATGGTTTGTTTAGACTGCTGTAACTACAGAGAGAGACAAGCAGTTTAATAGCATAGAATTATACTAAGCATTAATAGCATTTACATTCCAAGTTCTGAATTATTGGTGCTGGAAGAGCACAGCAGTTCAGGCAGCATCCAAGTTGCTTCGCAATCGACGTTTCGGGCAAAAGCCCTTCATCAGGAATAAAGGCAGTGAGCCTGAAGCGTGGAGAGATAAGCTAGAGGAGGGTGTGGGTGGGGAGAAAGTAGCATAGAGTGCAATGGGTGAGTGGGGGAGGGGATGAAGGTGACAGGTCAGGGAGGAAAGGGTGGAGTGGATAGGTGGAAAAGGAGATAGGCAGGTCGGACAAGTCCGGACAAGTCATGGGGACAGTTACTGAGCTGGAAGTTTGAAACTATGGTGAGATGGGGGAAGGGGAAATGAGGAAACTGTTGAAGTCCACATTGATGCCCTGGGGTTGAAGTGTTCCAAGGCGGAAGTTGAGTCGTTCTTCCTCCAGGCGTCTGGTGGTGAGGGAGCGGCGGTGAAGGAGGCCCAGGACCTCCATGTCCTCGGCAGAGTGGGAGGGGGAGTTGAAATGTTGGGCCACGGGGCGGTTTGGTTGATTGGTGCGGGTGTCCCAGAGATGTTCCCTAAAGCGCTCTGCTAGGAGGCGCCCAGTCTTCCCAATGTAGAGGAGACCACATCGGGAGCAACGGATACAATAAATGATATTAGTGGATGTGCAAATAAAACTTTGATGGATGTGGAAGGCTCCTTTAGGGCCTTGGATAGAGGTGAGGGAGGAGGTGTGGGCGCAGGTTTTACAGTTCCTGCAGTGGCAGGGGAAAGTGCCAAGATGGGAGGGTGAGTTGTCGGGGGGCGTGGACCTGACCAGGTAGTCACGGAGGGAACGGTCTTTGCGGAAGGCATAAAGGGGTGGGGAAGGAAATATATCCCTGGTGGTGGGTTCTGTTTGGAGGTGGCAGAAATGTCGGCGGATGATTTGGTTTATGCGAAGGTTTGTAGGGTGGAAGGTGAGCACCAGGAGGGTTCTGTCCTCGTTACAGTTGGAGGGGTGGGGTCTGAGGGTGGAGGTGCGGGATGTGGAAGGGCATCTTTAACCACGTGGGCAGGGAAATTGCGGTCTCTAAAGAAGGAGGCCATCTGGTGTGTCCTATGGTGGAACTGGTCCTCCTGGGAGCAGATACGGCGGAGGCGGAGGAATTGGGAATACGGGATGGCATTTTTGCAAGAGGTAGGGTGGGAAGAGGTGTAATCCAGGTAGCTATGGGAGTCGGTGGGTTTGTAAAAAATGTCAGTGTCAAGTCGGTCGTCATTAGTGGAGATGGAGAGGTCCAGGAAGGGGAGGGAGGTGTCAGAGATGGTCCAGGTAAATTTAAGGTCAGGGTGGAATGTGTTGGTGAAGTTGATGAATTGCTCAACCTCCTCACGGGAGCACGAGGTGGCGCCAATGCAGTCATCAATGTAGCGGAGGAAGAGGTGGGGAGTGGTGCCGGTGTAATTATGGAAGATCAACTGTTCTACGTAGCCAACAAAGAGACAGGCCCACGTATGGGCCCCAGCTATGCCTAACCCTCACCCTAACCCTATCACATGTTCCAGAGCCTAGCCCCTGGTTTAATTCGGCCTATCCCACACTCTCATGCACTTTGTTTCAGACCCTAACCCCTGGATTATTCCGGCCTATCCCACACTCTCAGACACCATGTGTTCCAGGCCCTAATGCCTGCATTAATCCGGCCTATCCCACACTCCCAGCTACCTTGTACCAGACACTAACCCCGGGATTGAATCGGCCTTCCCCATATTTTCTGGCACTTTGTACCAGACCCTAACCCCTTGATTAATCCGGCCTATCCTTCTCCTGCAGACACTGCATTCCAGACCCACACTGCTGGATTAATCCGGCCTATCCTACACTCTCAGACACTGTGTTCCAGGCCCTAACCCCTGCATTAATCCAGTCTATCCCACACTCTCAAATGCTGTGTCCCAGACCTTAACAACTGGATTAATCCGACCGATTCCACACTCTCAGAAATTGTGTCCAAGATCCTAACCCCTGGATTAATCCGGCCTTTCCCACACTCTCAGACACTGTGTTCCAGACCCTAACCCATGGATTAATCTGGCCTTTCCCACACTCTCAGAAACTGTGTCCCAGATCCTAACCCCTGGATTAATCTGGCCTTTCCCACACTCTCAGAAACTGTGTCCCAGATCCTAACCCCTGGATTAATCTGGCCTTTCCCACACTCTCAGGCACATTTTTCCAGAACCTAAGCCCTGCATTGAACCGGCCTCCCCACACTCAGGCACTGTGTTCCAGAGACTGACCATTGGATTGACTCGGCCTATTCAACACTCTCAGACACTGAGTTCCAGACCCTAAATCCAGGATTATTCCGGCATCCCCACACTCTCAGGCACTTTGTTCCAGATCCTAACCCCTGGATTAATCCGGCCTGCCCCACAATCTCAGAAACTGTGTTCCAGACCCTAACACCTGGATTAATCTGGCCTTTCCCACACTCTCAGACACTGTTCCAGATCCTAACCCCTGGATTAATCCGGCCTATCCTACACTCTCAGACACTGTTCCAGATCCCAACCCCTGGATTAATCCGGCCTATCCCACACTCTCAGACACTTTGCGCCAGACCCTAACCCCCGGATTAATCCATCCTATACCACACTCTCAGGCACTTTGTTCCAGATCCTAACCCCTGGATTAATCCGGCCTCTCCCACAATCTCAGACACTGTGTTCCAGACCATAACCCCTGGATAGAAACAGCCTGTCCCACAATCTCAGGGTCTGTATTCCATACACTAACCCTTGGATTAATCCAGCCAATCCTACACTCTCAGGCACTGTTCCAGATCCTAACCCCTGGATTAATCCGGCCTTTCTCACACTCTCAGACACTGTGTTTCAGACCTAACCCCTGGATTAATCTGGCCTTTCCCACGCTCTCGGACACTGTGTTACAGACCCGAACCCCTGGATTGACCCGGCCCATCCCACACTCTCAGGCACTGTGTTCCAGGCCCTAACCCCTGGATTAATCCGGCCTAACCCACACTCTCAGGCACTTTGTTCCAGAACCTAACCCCTGGATCGACCTGGCCTATCCTACACTCTCAGACACTGTGTTCCAGACCCGAACTCCTGCATTAATCCAGCCTATTCCACACCCTCAAATGCTGTGTTCCAGATTCTAACCCCTGGATTAATACGGTCTATCTCACATTCGAAGTCTCTGTGTTCCAGACGCTAACCCCTGGATTTTTCCAGCCTACCCCACACTCTCAGACAGTTTGTTCCAGACTGTAACCTACGTACTAATCCGGCCTATGCCACACTCTCAGACATTGTGTTCCAGACCCTAAACCCTGGATTAATCCGGCCTCCCCACACTCTCAGACACTGTATTCCAGACACTAACCCCTGGATTAATCCGGCCTATCCCACACTCTCAGACACTGTATTCCACACACTAACCCCTGGATTAATCCAACCTATCCTACACTCTCAGGCACTGTGTTCCAGACCCTCACCCCTGGATTTATCCAGTTTACCCTACACTCACGGACACTGTGTTCCAGACACTAACCCCTGGATTAATCCGGCCTATCCCACACTCTCTGGCTCTTTGTTCCAGACCCTAACACCTGTTTTAATCCGGGATGTCCCACACTCTCAGGCGCTGTGTTCCAGTCCCTAACCACTGGATTGGCCCACTCTCCCCACACTCTCAGACACTGTATTCCAGACACAAACCCCTAGATTAATCCGGCCTATCCCACACTCTCCGACACTTTGTTCCAGACCCTAACCCCTGGATTAATCTGTCATGTCCCACACTCACAGACACTGTGTTCCAACCCTAAACCCTAGACTAAACTGGCCAATCCCACACTCTCAATCACTGTGTTCCAGACCCTAACCCTGGATTACGCCGGCCTATCCTACACTCTCGGACACAGTGTTACAGACACTAATCCCTGGATTAATCCGGCCGGTCCCACACTCTCAGACACTGTATTCCAGACACTAACCCCTGGAATATTCCAGCCTACCCCACACTCTCAGACACTGTATTCCAGACGCTAACCCCTGGATTGACCCAGCCTATCCCACACTCTCAGACACTGTGTTCCAGAACTTAACCCCTGGATTTATCCAGCTTTTCCTACACTCTCAGACACTGTGTTCCAGACCCTAACCCCTGGATTAATCCGGCCTATCCCACACTCTCATGCACGGTGTTCCAGACCTACACCATTGGATTGACCCGGCCTATCCCACACGCTCAGACACTCGGTTCCAGACCCTAACTCCTGAATTAATCCGGCCTCCCCCACACTCTCAGACACTGTGTTCTAGAACCTAACCCCTGGGGTAATCTGGCCTATTCCATACTCGGGCACTGTGTACCAGACCCTAACTCCTGGCGTAATCTGGCCTATCCCACACTCTCAGGCACTTTGTTCCAGACCCTAACCCCTGGATTAATCCGGCCGATTTCACACTCTCAGACACTGTATTCCAGACACTAACCCCTGGATTAATCTGGCCTATTCCACACCCTCAGGCACTTTGTGCCAAACCCTAACCCCCGGATTAATCCGGCCTATCCCACACTCTCAGACACTTTGTGCCAGACCCTAACCATTGGATTGACCCGGCCTATCCCACACTCTCAGACACTGTATTCCAGACCTTAACCCCTGGATAGAAATGGCCTGTCCCACAATCTCAGGGACAGTATTCAATACACTAACCCCTGGATTAATCCAGCCTCTCCCACACTCTCAGAAACTGTGTCCCAGATCCTAACCCCTGGATTAATCTGGCCTTTCCCACACTCTCAGAAACTGTGTCCCAGATCCTAACCCCTGGATTAATCTGGCCTTTCCCACACTCTCAGGCACATTTTTCCAGAACCTAAGTCCTGCATTGAACCGTCCTCCCCACACTCAGGCACTGTGTTCCAGAGACTGACCATTGGATTGACTCGGCCTATTCAACACTCTCAGACACTGAGTTCCAGACCCTAAATCCTGGATTATTCCGGCATCCCCACACTCTCAGGCACTTTGTTCCAGATCCTAACCCCTGGATTAATCCGGCCTCTCCCACAATCTCAGAAACTGTGTTTCAGACCCTAACCCCTGGATTAATCCGGCCTCTCCCACACTCTCAGACACTGTGTTCCAGATCCTAACCCCTGGATTAATCCGGCCTACCCCACACTCTCAGCCACTGTGTTCCAGACATTAACCATTGGATTGACCCGGATTATTCCACACTCTCAGCCACTGTATTCCAGACCCTAACCCCTGGATTAATCCGGCCTATCCCAAACCCTCACGCACTTTGAGCCAGAACCTAACCCCGGGATTGAATCGGCCTTCCCCGCACTTTCCGGCACTTTGCACCTGACCCTAAACCCTGGATTAATCCGGCCTATCCCACACTCTCAGGCACTTTGTCCGAGACCCTAACCCCTGGATTAATCAGGCATATCCCACACTCTCAGACACTTTGTGCCAGACCCTAACCCCTGGATTAAACTGGTCTACCCCACACTCTCAGACACTTTGTCCCAGACACTAACCCCTGGTTTAATCCGGCCTTTCTCCCACTCTCAGGCACTTTTTTCCAGAACCTAACCCCTGGATTAATCCGGCCTATCCCACACTCTCAGACACTGTATTCCAGACACTCACCCCTGGATTAATCTGGCATACACCACATTCTCTGACACTGTGTCCAAGACCCTATCCCCTGGATTAATCCGGCCTATCCCACACTCTTAGACACTGTGTTCTAGAACCTAACCCCTGGAGTAATCTGGCCTATCCCAATCTCTCAGACACTGTGTTCCAGGCACTAACCCCTAGATTAATCTGGCCTATCCCACACTCTCATACCCTGTATTCCGGACCCTAACCCCTGGATTAATCTGACCGATCACACACTCTCAGACACTGTGTCCCAGGCACTAATCACTGGATCAATCTGGTCTAACCCAGATTCTCAGGCACTGTGTTCGAGACCCTAAACCCACTTTGTTCCAGATTCTAACCCCTGGATTAATATGGTCTATCTCACATTCGAAGTCTCTGTGTTCCAGACGCTAACCCCTGGATTTTTCCAGCCTACCCACACTCTCAGACACTATTCCACACACTAACCCCTGGATTAATCCGGCCTATCCCACACTCTCAGACACTGTATTCCAGACACAAACCCCTAGATTAATCCGGATTATCCCATACTCTCAGACACTGTATTCCAGACACGAGCCCCTGGATTAATCCGGCCTATCCCAAACTCTCCGGCAATTTGTTCCAGACCCTAACCCCTGAATTAATCCGGCATGTCTCACACTCTCAGACACTGTGTTCCAGATCCTAACCCCTGGATTTACCCGGCCTATCTCGCACTCTCAGACACTGCGTTCCAGACACTAACCCATGAATTAATCCGACCGATCACACACTCTCGGACACTGTGTCCCAGGCACTAATCACTGGATCAATCCGGTCTAACCCAGATTCTCAGGCACTGTGTTCGAGACCCTAAACCCACTTTATTCCAGATCCTAACCCCTGGATTAATACGGTCTATCTCACATTCGAAGTCTCTGTGTTCCAGACCCTAACCCCTGGATTAATCCGGCCTATCCCTCACGCTCAGACACTGTGTTCCAGACCCTAACCCCTGGGTTTTTCCAGCCTACCCCACACTCTCAGACACTTTGTTCCAGACCGTAACCTACATATTAATTCGGCCTATTACACACTCTCAGACACTGTGATCGAGACCCTAAACCCAGGATTAATCCAGCCTCCCCCACGCTCTCACGCCCTGTGTTCCAGACCCTAAATCCTGCATTAATCCGTCCTATCCCACACTCCTAGGCACTGTTTTGCAGACCCTTGCCTCTGGATTAATCCGGCCTATCCCACACTCTCAGACACTGTGTTCCAGACCCTAACCATTGAATTGACCCAGCCTACCCCACACTCTCAGACACTTTGTCCCAGACACTAACCCCTGGTTTAATCCGGCCTCCCATACTCTCAGGCACTTTTTTCCAGACCCTAACCGCTGTATTAATCCGGCCTATCCCACACTCTCAGGCACTTTGTGCCAGACCCTAACCCCTGGATTAATCTGGCCGATTTCACACTCTCAGACGCTGTATTCCAGACCTTAACCCCTGGATAGAAACGGCCTGTCCCACAATCTCAGGGACTGTATTCCACACTAACCCCTGGATAGAAACGGCCTGTCCCACAATCTCAGGGACTGTATTCCACACTAACCCCTGGATAGAAACGGCCTGTCCCACAATCTCAGGGACTGTATTCCACACTAACCCCTGGATAGAAACGGCCTGTCCCACAATCTCAGGGACTGTATTCCACACTAACCCCTGGATAGAAACGGCCTGTCCCACAATCTCAGGGACTGTATTCCACACTAACCCCTGGATAGAAACGGCCTGTCCCACAATCTCAGGGACTGTACTCCACACTAACCCCTGGATTAATCCAGCCTCTCCTACACTCTCAGAAACTATCCCAAACCCTCACGCACTTTGAGCCAGAACCTAACCCCGGGATTGAATCGGCCTTCCCCGCACTTTCCGGCACTTTGCACCTGACCCTAACCCCTGGATTATTCCGGCCTATCCCACACTCTCAGACACCATGTGTTCCAGGCCCTAATGCCTGCATTAATCCAGCCTATCCCACACTCCCAGCTACCTTGTTCCAGACACTAACCCCGGGATTGAATCGGCCTTCCCCATATTTTCTGGCACTTTGTACCAGACCCTAACCCCTGGATTAATCCGGCCTATCCTTCTCCTGCAGACACTGCATTCCAGACCCACACTGCTGGATTAATCCGGCCTATCCTACACTCTCAGACACTGTGTTCCAGGCCCTAACCCCTGCATTAATCCAGTCTATCCCACACTCTCAAATGCTGTGTCCCAGACCTTAACAACTGGATTAATCCGACCGATTCCACACTCTCAGAAATTGTGTCCCAGATCCTAACCCCTGGATTAATCCGGCCTTTCCCACACTCTCAGACACTGTGTTCCAGACCCTAACCCCTGGATTAATCTGGCCTTTCCCACACTCTCAGAAACTGTGTTCCAGACCCTAACCCCCGGATTAATCCGGCCTATCCCACACTCTCAGACACTGTATTCCAGACCTTAACCCCTGGATAGAAAAGGCCTGTCCCACAATCTCAGGGACAGTATTCAATACACTAACCCCTGGATTAATCCAGCCTCTCCTACACTCTCAGACACTGTTCCAGATCCTAACCCCTGGATTAATCTGGCCTTTCCCACACTCTCAGACACTGTTCCAGACCTAACCCCTGGATTAATCTGGCCTTTCCCACAATCTCAGACACTGTGTTCCAGGCCCTAATCCCTGGATTAATCCAGCCTATCCCACACTCTCAGACACTGTATTCCAGACCTTAACCCCTGGATAAAAACAGCCTGTCCCACAATCTCACGGACTGTATTCCATACACTAACCCCCGGATTAATCCAGCCTATCCTACACTCTCAGACACTGTTCCAGATCCTAACCCCTGGATTAATCTGGCCTTTCCCACACTCTCAGACACTGTGTTCCAGACCTAACACCTGGATTAATCTGGCCTTTCCCACGCTCTCAGACACTGTGTTCCAGGCCCTAATCCCTGGATAAATCCGGCCTCCCGCACACTCTCGGACACTGTGTTACAGACCCGAACCCCTGGATTGACCCGGCCCATCCCGCACTCTCAGGCACTGTGTGCCAGACCCTAACCCCTGGATTAATCCAGCCTATCCCACACTCACCGACACTTTGCGCCAGACCCTAACCCCCGGATTAATCCGGCCTTTTCCCACACTCTCAGACACTTTGCGCCAGACCCTAACCCCCGGATTAATCCGTCCTATACCACACTCTCAGGCACTTTGTTCCAGATCCTAACCCCTGGATTAATCCGGCCTCTCCCACAATCTGAGAAACTGTGTTCCAGACCCTAACCCCTGGATTTTTCCAGCCTACCCCACACTCTCAGACACTTTGTTCCAGACCGTAACCTACATATTAATCCGGCCTATTACACACTCTCAGACACTGTGATAGAGACCCTAAACCCAGGATTAATCCAGCCTCCCCCACGCTCTCACGCCCTGTGTTCCAGACCCTAAATCCTGCATTAATCCGTCCTATCCCACACTCCTAGGCACTGTTTTGCAGACCCTTGCCTCTGGATTAATCCGGCCTATCCCACACTCTCAGACACTGTGTTCCAGACCCTAACCATTGAATTGACCCAGCCTACCCCACACTCTCAGACACTTTGTCCCAGACACTAACCCCTGGATTAATCCGGCCTATCCCACACTCTCAGGCACTTTGTGCCAGACCCTAACCCCTGGATTAATCTGGCCGATTTCACACTCTCAGACGCTGTATTCCAGACCTTAACCCCTGGATAGAAACGGCCTGTCCCACAATCTCAGGGACTGTATTCCACACTAACCCCTGGATAGAAACGGCCTGTCCCACAATCTCAGGGACTGTATTCCACACTAACCCCTGGATAGAAACGGCCTGTCCCACAATCTCAGGGACTGTATTCCACACTAACCCCTGGATAGAAACGGCCTGTCCCACAATCTCAGGGACTGTATTCCACACTAACCCCTGGATAGAAACGGCCTGTCCCACAATCTCAGGGACTGTATTCCACACTAACCCCTGGATAGAAACGGCCTGTCCCACAATCTCAGGGACTGTACTCCACACTAACCCCTGGATTAATCCAGCCTCTCCTACACTCTCAGAAACTATCCCAAACCCTCACGCACTTTGAGCCAGAACCTAACCCCGGGATTGAATCGGCCTTCCCCGCACTTTCCGGCACTTTGCACCTGACCCTAACCCCTGGATTATTCCGGCCTATCCCACACTCTCAGACACCATGTGTTCCAGGCCCTAATGCCTGCATTAATCCAGCCTATCCCACACTCCCAGCTACCTTGTTCCAGACACTAACCCCGGGATTGAATCGGCCTTCCCCATATTTTCTGGCACTTTGTACCAGACCCTAACCCCTGGATTAATCCGGCCTATCCTTCTCCTGCAGACACTGCATTCCAGACCCACACTGCTGGATTAATCCGGCCTATCCTACACTCTCAGACACTGTGTTCCAGACCCTAACTCCTGCATTAATCCAGTCTATCCCACACTCTCAAATGCTGTGTCCCAGACCTTAACCCCTGGATTAATCCGGCCTATCCCACACTCTCAGACACTGTGTTCCAGGCCCTAACCCCTGCATTAATCCAGTCTATCCCACACTCTCAAATGCTGTGTCCCAGACCTTAACAACTGGATTAATCCGACCGATTCCACACTCTCAGAAATTGTGTCCCAGATCCTAACCCCCGGATTAATCCGGCCTTTCCCACACTCTCAGACACTGTGTTCCAGACCCTAACCCCTGGATTAATCTGGCCTTTCCCACACTCTCAGAAACTGTGTCCCAGATCCTAACCCCTGGATTAATCCGGCCTCTCCCACACTCTCAGACACTGTGTACAGACACTAACCATTGGATTGACCCGGCCTATCCCACACTCTCAGACACTGTATTCCAGACCTTAACCCCTGGATAGAAACAGCCTGTCCCACAATCTCACGGACTGTATTCCATACACTAACCCCTGGATTAATCCAGCCTATCCTACACTCTCAGACACTGTGTTCCAGACCCTAACCCCTGGATTTTTCCAGCCTACCCCACACTCTCAGACAGTTTGTTCCAGACTGTAACCTACGTACTAATCCAGCCTATGCCACACTCTCAGACATTGTGTTCCAGACCCTAAACCCTGGATTAATTCGGCCTCCCCACACTCTCAGACACTGTATTCCAGACACTAACCCCTGGATTAATCTGGCCTATCCCACACTCTCAGACACTGTATTCCACACACTAACCCCTGGATTTATCCAACCTATCCTACACTCTCAGGCACTGTGTTCCAGACCCTAACACCTGGATTTATCCAGTTTATCCTACACTCTCAGGCACTGTGTTCCAGACACTAACCCCTGGATTAATCCGGCCTATCCTACACTCTCAGACGCTGTTCCAGATCGTAACCCCTGGATTAATCTGGCCTTTCCCACACTCTCAGACACTGTGTCCCAGATCCTAACCCCTGGATTAATCTGGCCTTTCCCACAATCTCAGGCACATTTTTCCAGAACCTAAGCCCTGCATTGAACCGGCCTCCCCACACTCAGGCACTGTGTTCCAGAGACTGACCATTGGATTGACTCGGCCTATTCAACACTCTCAGACACTGAGTTCCAGACCCTAAATCCTGGATTATTCCGGCATCCCCACACTCTCAGATACTTTGTTCCAGACCTAACACCTGGATTAATCCAGCCTATCCCTCAATCTCAGAAACTGTGTTCCAGACACTAACCACTGGATTAATCCGGCCTCTCCCACACTCATAGGCAATGTGTTCCATACGCAAACCATTGGATTGACCCGGCCTATTCCACACTCCCAGACACTGAGTTCCAGACCCTAAATCCTGTATTATTCCGGCATCTCCACATTCTCAGGCACTTTGTTCCAGACCCAACCCCTGGTTTAATCCGACCTATCCCACACTCTCAGACACTGTATTCCACACACTAACCCCTGGATTAATCCAGCCTACCCCACACTCTCAGACACTTTGTCCCACACACTAACCCCTGGATTAATCCAGCCTATCCTACACTCTCAGACACAGTGTTCCAGTCCCTAACGACTGGAATGACCTGGCCTCCCCCACAATCTCAGACACTGTATTCCAGACCCTAACCCCTGGATTAATCCAGCCTACCCCACACTCTCAGACACTGTATTCCACACACTAACCCCTGGATTAATCCAGCCTATCCTACACTCTCAGACACAGTGTTCCAGTCCCTAACGACTGGAATGACCTGGCCTCCCCCACAATCTCAGACACTGTATTCCAGGCTCTAACCCCTGGATTAATCCGGCCTACCCCACTCCCTGGCACAGTATTCCAAACCTGAACCACTGGATTAGTCCGGCCTATCCCACACTCTCAGATACTGTATTCCAGACACAAACCCCGAGATTAATCCGGCCTATCCCATACTCTCAGACAATGTAACCAGACACTAGCCCCTGGATTAACCTGGCCTACCCCACACTCTCAGACACTTTGTCCCAGACCCAAACTCCTGGTTTAATCCGGCCTCCCCACACTCTCAGGCACTCTGTTCCAGACCCAAACTCCTGGATTAATCCGGCCTATCCCACACTCTCATACACTGTGTTCCAGACACTAACCATTGAATTGACCCGGCCTACCCCACACACTCAGACACTTTGTCCCACACACTAACCCCTGGATTAATCCGGCTTCTCCCACATTCTCAGACACTGTGTTCTAGAACCTAATCCCTGGATTAATCCAGCCTATCCTACACTCTCAGACACTGTGTTCCAGACCCTAACCACTGGAATGACCTGGCCTCCCCCACAATCTCAGACACTGTATTCCAGACACAAACCCCTAGATTAATCCGGCCCATCCCGTACTCTCAGACAATGTAACCAGACACTAGCCCCTGGATTAATCTGGCCTATCCCACAATCTCTGGCTCTTTGTTCCAGACCCTAACCACTGGATTGACCCACTCTCCCCAAAGTCTCAGACACTGTATTCCAGACACTAACCCCCGGATTAATCCGGCCTATCCCACACTCTCAGACACCCTGTGCTCCAGACCCTAATGCCTGGATTAATCCGGCCTATCCCACACTCCCAGATACTTTGTTCCAGACTCTAACCCCGGGATTGAATTGGCCTTTCCCACACTTTCCGGCACTTTGTACCAGACCCTAACCCCTGGATTAATCCGGCCTATCCTACTCACGCAGACACTGCATTCCAGACCCACCTTGCTGGGTTAATCCGGCCTATCCCACACTCTCTGGCTCTTTGTTCCAGACCCTAACCCCTGTTTTAATCCGACATGTCCCACACTCTCAGGCGCTGTGTTCCAACCCTAAACCCTAGACTAAACTGGCCAATCCCACACTCTCAATCATTGTGTTCCAGACCCTAACCCTGGATTACGCCGGCCTATCCTACACTCTCGGACACAGTGTTACAGACCCTAATCCCTCGATTAATCCGGCCGGTCCCACACTCTCAGACACTGTATTCCAGACCCAAACCCCTGGATTGACCCGGCCTATTCCACACTCTCAGACACTGTGTGCCTGACCCTAACCCCTGGAATATTCCGGCCTACCCCATACTCTCAGCCACTGTGTTCCAGACACAAACCATTGGATTAATCCGGCCTATACCACACTCTCAGATACTTTGTTCCAGACTCTAACCCCGGGATTGAATTGGCCTTTCCCACACTTTCCGACACTTTGTACCAGACCCTAACCCCTGGATTAATCCGGCCTATCCCACACTCTCAGACACTGTTTTCCAGACCCAAACCCTGGATTGACCTGGCCTATCCTACACTCTCAGGCACAGTGTTCAAGACCCGAACCCCTGGATTCATCCAGCCTATCCCTCAATCTCAGAAACTGTGTTCCACGAACCAACCACTGGATTAATCCGGCCAATCCCACACTCTCAGACACTGTGTTCCAGACCTTAACCCCTGGATTAATCCGGTCTATACCACACTCTCAGACACCCTGTGTTCTAGACCCTAATGCCTGGATTAATCCGGCCTATCCCACACTCCCAGATACTTTGTTCCAGACTCTAACCCCGGGATTGAATTGGCCTTTCCCACACTCTCAGGCACTTTGGAATCAGTCCCTAACCCCTGGATTAATCCGGCCTATCCTACTCACGCAGACACTGCATTCCATACCCACACTGCTGAATTAATCCGGCCTATCCCACACTCTCAGGGACTGTATTCCACACACTAACCCCTGGATTAATCCAGCCTATCCCACACTCTCCGGCACTTTGTTCCAGAACCTAACACCTGTTTTAATCCGGCATGTCCCACACTCTCAGGCGCTGTGTTCCAACCCTAACCCTGGATTACGCCGGCCTATCCTACACTCATGGACACAGTGTTACAGACCCTAATCCCTGGATTAATCTGACCGATCCCACACTCTCAGACATTGTGTTCCAGATCCTTACCCCTGGATAGACCGGGTCTATCCTACACTCTCAGACACTGTGTTCCAGGCCCTAACCCCGGGATTAATCCACCCTATCCCACACTCACCGACACTTTGTGCCAGACCCTAACCCCTGGATTAATCCGGCCTATCCCACACTCCCAGACACTTTGTTCCAGACTCTAACCCCGGAATTGAATTGGCCTTTCCCACACTTTCCGGCACTTTGTACCAGACCCTAACCCCTGGATTAATCCGGCCTATCCTACTCACGCAGACACTGCACTCCAGACCCACATTGCTGGGTTAATCCGGCCTATCCTATACTCTCAGGCACAGTGTTCCAGACCCTAACCCCTGGATTCATCCAGCCTATCCCTCAATCTCAGAAACTGTGTTCCACGCACTAACCACTGGATTAATCCGGCCTATCCCACACTCTCACGCACTGTGTTCCAGACCTACGCCATTGGATTGACCCGGCCTGTCCCACACTCTCAGACACTGTGTTCCAGGCACTAACCCCTGGATTAATCCGGCCTATCCCACACTCTCAGACACTGTGTTCCAGACCCTAAATCCTGGATTAATCCGGCCTGTCCCACACTCTCAGACGCTGTATTCCAGACCTTAACCCCTGGATAGAAACAGCCTGTCCCACAATCTCAGGGACTGTATTCCACACACTAAACCCTGGATTAATCCGGCCTATCCTACATTCTCAGACACTGTGTTCCAGATCCTAAATCCTTGATTATTCCGGCATCCCCACACTCGCAGGCACTTTGTTCCAGACACTAACCCCTGTATTAATACGGCCTATCCCACACTCTCAGGCACTTTGTGCCAGACCCTAACCCCTGGATTGATCCGGCCTATTCCACACTCTCAGACACTGTGTTCCAGACGCTAATGCCTGGATTAATCCGGCCTATCCCACACTCCCAGATACTTTGTTCCAGACTCTAACCCCGGGATTGAATTGGCCTTTCCCACACTTTCCGGCACTTTGTACCAGACCCTAACCCCTGGATTAATCCGGCCTATCCTACTCACGCAGACACTGCATTCCAGAACTACATTGCTGGATTAATCCGGCCTATCCCACACTCTCAGACACTGTGTTCCAGACCCAAACCTTGGATTGACCTGGCCTATCCTACACTCTCAGGCACAGTGTTCCAGACCCTAACCCCTGGATAGAAACGGCCTATCCCACAATCTCAGGGACTGTATTCCACACACTAACCCCTGGATTAATCCAGCCTATCCTACATTCTCAGACACTGTGTCCCAGATCCTAACCCCTGGATTAATCTGGCCTTTCCCACACTCTCAGGCACATTTTTCCAGAACCTAAGCCCTGCATTGAACCGGCCTCCCCACACTCAGGCACTGTGTTCCAGAGACTGACCATTGGATTGACTCGGCCTATTCAACACTCTCAGACACTGAGTTCCAGACCCTAAATCCTGGATTATTCCGTCATCCCCACACTCGCAGGTACTTTGTTCCAGACACTAACCCCTGTATTAATCCGGCCTACCCCACACTCTCAGACACTTTGTCCCAGACCCTAACCCCTGGATTAATCCGGCCTATCCCACACCCTCAGGCACTTTTTTCCAGAACCTAACCCCTGCATTGAACCGGCCACCCCACACTCTCAGATACTGTGCTGCAGACCCTAAACCCTGGATTATTTCGGCCTATCCCACACTCTCAGACAGTATATTCCAGACACAAACCCCTAGATTAATCCAGCCTATCCCATACTCTCAGACAATGTAACCAGACACTAGCCCCTGGATTAATCTGGCCTATCCCACAATCTCTGGCTCTTTGTTCCAGACCCTAACCCCTGGATTGACCCGCTCTCCCCACACTCTCAGACACTGTGTTCCAGTCACTAACCCTGGATTAATCCGGCCTATCCCACACTCTCAGACACTGTATTCCAGACCTTAACCTCTGGATAGACACGGCCTATCCCATACTCTCAGACACTGTATTCCACACACTAACCCCTGGATTTATCCGGCCTCCCCGACACTCTCAGACACAGTGTTCCAGACCCTAATCCATGGAAAGACCTGGCCTACCCCACACTCTCAGACACTGTGTTCCAGTCACTAACCCTGGATTAATCCGGCCTATCTCTCACGCTCAGATACTGTGTTCCAGACCCTAACCCCTGGATTAATCCGGCCTATCCCACACTCTCAGGCACTGTGTTCCAGACCCTAACACCTGGATTAATCCGGCCTATCCCACACTCTCAGGCACTTTGTCCCAGACCCTAACCCCTGGATTAATCCGGCCTATCCCACACTCTCATACACTGTGTTCCAGACCCTAACCATTGAATTGACCCGGCCTACCCCACACTCTCAGACACTTTGTCCCAGACCCTAAACCCTGGATTAATCCGGACAATCCCACACCCTCAGGCACTTTTTTCCAGAACCTAACCCCTGCATTGAACCGGCCGCCCCACACTCTCAGATACTGTGTTCCAGACCCTAAACACGGGATTAATCCGGCCTATCCCACACTCTCAGACACTGCATTCCACACACTGACCCCTGAATTAATCCAGCCTATCCTACACTCTCAGACACTGTATTCCAGGCACTAACCCCTGGATTAATCCGGCCTATCCCACACTCTCAGATACTGTATTCCAGACACAAATCCCTAGATTAATCCAGCCTATCCCATACTCTCAGACAATGTAACCAGACACTAGCCACTGGATTAATCCGGCCTATCCCATACTCTCAGACAATGTAACCAGACACTAGCCCCTGGATTAATCTGGCCTATCCCAGAATCTCCGGCACTTTGTTCCAGACCCTAACCACTGGATTGGCCCACTCTCCCCACACTCTCAGACACTGTATTCCAGACACTAACCCCTGGATTAATCCGGCCTATCCCACACTCTCCGACACTTTGTTCCAGACCCTAACCCCTGTTTTAATCCGGCATGTCCCACACTCTCCGGCACTTTGTTCCATCCCTAAAACCTAGACTAAACTGGCCAATCCCACACTCTCAATCACTGTAATCCAGACCCTATCCCTGGATTACGCCGGCCTATCCTACACTCTCGGACACAGTGTTACAGACCCTAATCCCTGGATTAATCCGACCGATCCCACACTCTCAGACATTGTGTTCCAGATCCTAACCCCTGGATAGACCGGGTCTATTCTACACTCTCAGACACTGTGTTCCAGGCCCTAACCCCGGGATTAATCCGGCCTCTCCCACACTGTCAGACACTGTGTTCCAGACCCTAACCCCTGGATTAATCTGGCCTCTCCCACACTCTCAGACACTGTGTTTCAGACTCAAACCCCTGGAATATTCCGGCCTACCCCACACTCTCAGACCCTGTGTTTAGCCAAACCCCTGGATTAATCCGGCCTATCCCACACCCTCAGACACTGTGTTCCAGACCCTAACCCCTGGATAAATCCGGCCTATCCCACACCCTCAGACACTTTGTTCCAGACACTAACCCCTGGATTAATCCGACCTTTCCCACACTCTCAGGCACTTTTTTCCAGAACCTAACCCCTGCATTGAACCGGCCTCCCCACACTCTCAGATACTGTGTTCCAGACCCTCAACCCTGGATTAATCCGGCCTATCCCACATTCTCAGACACTGTATTCCGGACCTTAACCTCTGGATAGACACGGCCTATCCCTCACTCTCAGACACTGTATTCCACACACTAACCCCTGGATTAATCCAGCCTATCCTACACTCTCAGACACAGTGTTCCAGATCCTAAACACTGGAATAACCTGGCCTCCCCCACAATCTCAGCCACTGTATTCCAGGCACTAACCCCTGGATTAATCCGGCCTACCCCACACTCCCTGGCACAGTGTTCCAAACCCGAACCACTGGATTAATCCGGCCTATCCCACACTCTCAGACACTGAATTCCAGACACAAACCCCTAGATTAATCCGGCCTATCCCATACTCTCAGACAATGTAACCAGACACTAGCCACTGGATTAATCTGGCCTATCCCACAATCTCCGGCACTTTGTTCCAGACCCTAACCACTGGATTAACCCACTCTTCCCACACTTTCAGCCACTGAATTCAAGACACAAACCTCTAGATTAATCCGGCCTATCCCATATTCTCAGACACTGTAACCAGACACTAACCCCTAGATTAATCCGGCCTATCCCACACTCTCAGACACTGAATTCCAGACACAAACCCCTAGATTAATCTGGCCTATCCCACACTCTCCGGCACTTTGTTCCAGACCCTAACCCCTGTTTTAATCCGGCATGTCCCACACTCTCAGGCGCTGTGTTCCAACCCTAACCCCTAGACTAAACTGGCCTATCCCACACTCTCAGACACTGTGTTCCAGGCCCTAACCCCTGGATTAACCCGACCTCTCCCACACTCTCAGACACTGTGTTCCAGATCATTAACCCTGGAATATTGTGGCCTACCCCACACTCTCAGACACTGTGTTCCAGACACTAACCCCTGGATTAATCCCGCCTATCCCACACTCTCAGACACCCTGTGTTCCAGACCCTAATGTCTGGAATAATCCGGCCTATCCAACACTCTCCGGCACTTTGTTCCAGACCCTAACCCCTGGATTAATCCGGCCTATCCCACACTCTCATACATTGTATTCCAGATTTGAACCACTGGATAGACCGGGTCTATCGTACACTCTCAGACACTGTGTTCCAGGCCCTAACCCCTGGATTAATCCGGCCTCTCCCTCACTCTCAGACACTGTGTTCCAGACCCTAATCCCTGGAATATTCCGGCCTACCCCACACTCTCAACCACTGTGTTCCCGACACTATCCCCCGAATTAATCCAGCCTATCCCACACTCTCAGACACTGTGTTCCAGACCCTAATGCCTGGATTAATCCAGCCTCTCCCACACTCCCGGATACTTTATTCCAGTCTCTACCACCGGAATTGAATAGGCCTTCCCCACACTTTCCAGCACATTGTACCAGACCATAACCATTGGATTAATCCGGTTTATCCTACTCCCACAGACACTGTGTTCCAGGCCCTAAACCCTGGATTAATCCGGCCTATCCCACACTCTCAGACACTGTGTTCCAGGCACTAACCCCTGAATATTGCGACTTACCCCACACACTCAGAGTTACATTGACAGAGAGTGGTCAGTCTGCTCATCCCAGGGTGTGTTACATTGACAGAGTGAGGTCAGTCTGATCTTCGCTGAGTGTGTTACATTGACGGAGTGAGGTCAGTCTGCTCTTCCCTGCGTGGGTTACATTGACAGAGTGGGGTCAGACTGCTCTTCCCTGGGTGTGTGACATTGACAGAGTGGGGTCAGTCTGCTTTTCCCTCGGTGTGTTACATTGACAGAGTGGGGTCAGTCTGCTCTTCCCTGGGTGTGTTACATTGACTGAGTGGGGTCAGTCTGCCCTTCCCTGGGGGTGTTACATTGACAGAGTGAGGTCAGTCTGCTCTTCACTGGGTGTGTTGCATTGACAGAGTGGGGTCAGTCTGCTCTTCCCTGGGTGTGTTGCATTGACAGAGTGGGGTCAGTCTGCTCTTCCCTGGGAGTGTTACATTGACACAGTGGGGTCAGTCTGCTCTTCCCTCGGTTTGTTACATTGACAGAGTGCGGTCAGTCTGCTCTTCCCTGAGAGTGTCACATTGACAGAGTGCGGTCAGTCTGCTCTTCCTTGAGAGTGTCACATTGACAGAGTGGGGTCAGTCTGCGCTTCCCTGGGTGTGTTACATTGACAGAGTGGGGTCACGCTGCTCTTCCCTGGGGGTGTTACATTGACAGAGTGGGGTCAGTCTGCCCTTCACTGGGTGTGTTACATGGACAGAGTGGGGTCAGTCTGCTCTTACCTGGGTGAGTTACATTGGCAGAGTGCGGTCAGTCAGCTCGTTTTTGAGTGTGTTACATTGACAGAGTGCGGTCAGTCTGATCTTCCTGGATGTGTGACATTGACAGAGTGGGGTCAGTCTGCTCTTCCCTGGGTGTGCTGCATTGACAGAGTGGGGTCACTCTGATCTTCCCTGGGTATGTTGCATTGACAGAGTGGGGTCAGTCTGCTCTTCCCTGGGGGTGTTACATTGACAGAGTGGGGTCAGTCTGCCCTTCACTGGGTGTGTTACATGGACAGAGTGGGGTCAGTCTGCTCTTACCTGGGTGAGTTACATTGGCAGAGTGCGGTCAGTCAGCTCGTTTTTGAGTGTGTTACATTGACAGAGTGCGGTCAGTCTGATCTTCCTGGATGTGTGACATTGACAGAGTGGGGTCAGTCTGCTCTTCCCTGGGTGTGCTGCATTGACAGAGTGGGGTCACTCTGATCTTCCCTGGGTATGTTGCATTGACAGAGTGGGGTCAGTCTGCTCTTCCCTGGGTGGGTTACATTGACAGAGAGGGGTCAGTCTGCTCTTCCCTGGGTGTGTTACATTGACAGAGTGGGGTCTGTCTGCTCTTTTTTGGGTGCGTTACATTGACAGAGTGGGGTCAGTCTGCTCTTCACTGATAGTGTCACATTGACAGATTGGGGTCAGTCTGCTCTTCCCTGGGTGTTTTACATTGACAGAGTGCGGTCAGTCTGCTCTTGTTTGGGTGCGTTACATTGACAGAGTGGGGTCAGTCTGCTCTTTTTTGGGTGCGTTACATTGACAGAGTGGGGTCAGTCTGCTCTTCCCTGGGTGTGTTACATTGACAGAGTGTGGTCAGTCTGCTCTTCCCTGGGTGTGTGACATTGACAGAGTGGGGTCAGTCTGCTCTTACCTCGGTGTGTTACATTGACAGAGTGGGGTCAGTCTGCTCTTCCCTGACAGTGTCACATTGACAGAGTGGGGTCAGTCTGCTCTTCCCTGGGTGTGTGACTTTGACAGAGTGCGGTCAGTCTGCTCTTCCCTGGGTGTGTTGCATTGACAGAGTGGGGTCAGTCTGCTCTCCCCTGGGTGTGTTACATTGACACAGTGGGGTCAATCTGCTCTTCCCTGGGTGTGTTACACTGACAGAGTGGGGTCAGTCTGCTCTTCCCTGGGTGTGGTACATTGACAGAGTGGTGTCAGTCTGCCCTTCACTGGGTGTGTTACATTGACAGGGTGGGGTCAGTCTGCTCTTACCTGGGTGACTTACATTGGCAGAGTGCGGTCAGTCTGCTCTTTTTTGAGTGTGTTACATTGACAGACTGGGATCAGTCTGCTCTTCCCTGAGAGTCTCACATTGACAGAGTGCGGTCAGTCTGCTCTTCCCTGAGAGTGTCACATTGACAGAGTGGGGTAAGTCTGCTCTCCCCTGGGTGGCTTACATTGACAGAGTGGGGTAAGTCTGCTCTCCCCTGGGTGTCTTACATTGACAGAGTGGGGTCAGTCTCTTCTTCCCTGGGTGTGTTACATTGACACAGTGGGATCAATCTGCTCTTCCCTGGGTGTGTTACATTGACAGAGTGCGGTCAGTCTGCTCTTCCCTGGGTGCGTGACATTGACAGAGTGTGGTCATTCTGCTCTTCCCTGGGTGTGTTACATTGCCAGAGAGGGGTCAGTCTGCTCTTCCCTGGGTGTGTTACATTGACAGAGTGGGGTTAGTCTGCTCTTCCCTGAGAGTCTCACATTGACAGAGTGCGGTCAGTCTGCTCTTCCCTGAGAGTGTCACATTGACAGAGTGGGGTCAATCTGCTCTTCCCTGGGTGTGTTACATTGACAGAGTTGGGTAAGTCTGCTCTCCCCTGGAGGTCTAACAATGACAGAGTGGGGTCAGTCTGTTCTTCCCTGGGTGTGTTACATTGACAGAATGGGGTCAAATGCTCTTCCCTGGGTGTGTTACATTGACAGAGTGGGATCAGTCTGCTCTTCACTGGGTCTGTTACATTGACAGAGTGGGGTAAACCTGCTCTTCCCTGGGTGTGTTACATTGACCGAGGGGTTCAGTCTGCTCTTCCCTGGATGTGTTACATTGACAGGGTGGGGTCTGTCTGCTCTTCCGTGGGTGTGTTACATTGACACAGTGGGATCAATCTGCTCTTCCCTGGGTGTGTTACATTGACAGAGTGCAGTCAGTCTGCTCTTCCCTGGGTGCGTGACATTGACAGAGTGGGGTCAGTCTGCTCTTCCCTGGGTGTGTTACATTGACAGAGTGGGGTCAGTCTGCTCTTCCCTGGGTGTGTTACATTGACAGAGTGGGTTTAGTCTGCTCTTCCCTGGGTATGTTACATTGACCGAGTGAGGTCAATCCTCTGTTCCCTGGGTGAGTTACATTGACAGAGATGGGTCAGTCTGTTCTTCCCTGGCTGTGTTACAGTGACAGAGTGGGGTCAGACTGCTCTTCCCTGGGAGTGTTACATTGAAAGAGTGGGGTCAGTCTGCTCTTCTCTGGGTGAGTTACACGGAGGGAGAGGGGTCAGTCTGCTCTTCCCTGGGTGTGTTCCATTGACATAGTGGGGTCAGTCTGCTCTTCCCTGGGTGTGTTACATTGACAGAGTGGGGACAATCTGCTCTTCCCTGGGTGTGTTACATTGACAGAGTTGGGTAAGTCTGCTCTCCCCTGGAGGTCTAACATTGACAGAGTGGGGTCAGTCTGTTCTTCCCTGGGTGTGTTACATTGACAGAATGGGGTCAGTCTGCTCTTCCCTGGGTGTGTTACATTGACAGAGTGGGATCAGTCTGCTCTTCACTGGGTCTGTTACATTGACAGAGTGGGGTAAACCTGCTCTTCCCTGGGTGTGTTACATTGACCGAGGGGTTCAGTCTGCTCTTCCCTGGATGTGTTACATTGACAGGGTGGGGTCTGTCTGCTCTTCCGTGGGTGTGTTACATTGACACAGTGGGATCAATCTGCTCTTCCCTGGGTGTGTTACATTGACAGAGTGCAGTCAGTCTGCTCTTCCCTGGGTGCGTGACATTGACAGAGTGGGGTCAGTCTGCTCTTCCCTGGGTGTGTTACATTGACAGAGTGGGGTCAGTCTGCTCTTCCCTGGGTGTGTTACATTGACAGAGTGGGTTTAGTCTGCTCTTCCCTGGGTATGTTACATTGACCGAGTGAGGTCAATCCTCTGTTCCCTGGGTGAGTTACATTGACAGAGATGGGTCAGTCTGTTCTTCCCTGGCTGTGTTACAGTGACAGAGTGGGGTCAGACTGCTCTTCCCTGGGAGTGTTACATTGAAAGAGTGGGGTCAGTCTGCTCTTCTCTGGGTGAGTTACACGGAGGGAGAGGGGTCAGTCTGCTCTTCCCTGGGTGTGTTCCATTGACATAGTGGGGTCAGTCTGCTCTTCCCTGGGTGTGTTACATTGACAGAGTGGGGACAATCTGCTCTTCCCTGGGTGTGTTACATTGACAGAGTGAGATCAGTCTGCTCTTCCCTGAGTGTGTTACTTTGACAGAGTGGGGTCAGTCTGCTCTTCCCTAGGTGAGTTACATTGAGATAGAGGGGTCACTCTGGTCTCCCCTGGGTGTGTTAAATTGACAGAGTTGGGTGAGTCTGCTCTTCCCTGGGTGTGTTACTTTGACACAGTGTGGTCAGTCTGCTCTTTCCTCGGTTTGATACATTGACAGTGTGCGGTCAGTCTGCTTTTCCCTGACAGTGTCACATTGACAGAGTGGGCTCAGTCTGCTCTTCCCTGGGTGTGTGACATTGACAGAGTGGGGTCAGTCTGCCCTTCCCTGCGTCTGTTACATTGACAGAGTGCGGTCAGTCTGCTCTTCCCTGGGTGTGTTGCATTGACAGAGTGGGGTCAGTCTGCTCTTCCCTGGGTGTGTTACATTGACACAGTGGGGTCAGACTGCTGTTCCCTCGGTTTGTTACATTGACAGAGTGCGGTCGGTCTGCTCTTCCCTGAGAGTGTCACATTGACAGAGCGCGGTCAGTCTGCTCTTCCCTGAGAGTGTCACATTGACAGAGTGGGGTCAGTCTGCTCTTCCCTGGGTGTGAGACATTGACAGAGTGGGGTCAGGCTGCTCTTCCCTGGGTGTGTTACATTGACAAAGTGGGGTCAGTCTGCTCTTCCCTGGGTGTGGTACATTGACAGAGTGGGGTCTGTCTGCCCTTCACTGGGTGTGTTGCATTGACAGAGTGGCGTCAGTCTGCTCTTCCCTGAGAATCTCGCATTGACAGAGTGCGGTAAGTCTGCTCTTCCCTGGGTGTGTGACATTGACAGAGTGAGGTCAGTCTGCTCTTCCCTGGCTTAGTAACATTGACAGAGTGGGGTCCGTCTGCTCTTCCCTGGGTGTGTTGCATTGACAGAGTGGCGTCAGTCTGATCTTCCCTGGGTATGTTGCATTGACAGAGTGGGGTCAGGCTGCTCTTCCCTGGGTGTGTTACATTGACAGGGTGGGGTCAGTCTGCTCTTACCTGGGTGAGTTACATTGGCAGAGTGCGGTCAGTCTGCTCTTTTTTGAGTGTGTTACATTGACAGAGTGGGATCAGTCTGCTCTTTTTTGGGTGTGTTACATTGACAGAGTGGGGTCAGTCTGATCTTCCCTGGGTGTGTGACATTGACAGAGTGAGGTCAGTCTGCTCTTCCCTGGCTTTGTAACATTGACAGAGTGGGGTCCGTCTGCTCTTCCCTGGGTGTGTTGCATTGACAGAGTGGCGTCAGTCTGATCTTCCCTGGGTATGTTGCATTGACAGAGTGGGGTCAGTCTGCTCTTCCCTGAGAATCTCGCATTGACAGAGTGCGGTAAGTCTGCTCTTCCCTGAGAGTGTCAGATTGACAGAGTGGGGTCAGTCTCTCTTCACTGAGAGTGTCACATTGACAGATTGGGGTCAGTCTGCTCTTCCCTGGGTGTGTTACATTGACAGAGTGCGGTCAGTCTGCTCTTCCCTGGGTGAGTTACATGGAGGGAGAGGGGTCAGTCTGCTCTTCACTGGTTGGGTTACATTGACAGAGTGGGGTCAGTCCGCTCTTCTCTGGGTGTGTTACATTGACAGAGTGGGGTCAGTCTGCTCTTCCCTGGGTGTGTTACATTGACAGAGTGCGGTCAGTCTGCTCTTCCCTGGGTGAGTTACATGGAGGGAGAGGGGTCAGTCTGCTCTTCACTGGGTGGGTTACATTGACAGAGTGGGGTCAGTCTGCTCTTCCCTGGGTGTGTTACATTGACACAGTGGGGTCAGACTGCTGTTCCCTGGGTGTGTTACATTGACAGAGTGGGGTCAATCTGCTCTTCCCTGGGTGTGTTACATTGACAGAGTTGGGTAAGTCTGCTCTCCCCTGGAGGTCTAACATTGACAGAGTGGGGTCAGTCTGTTCTTCCCTGGGTGTGTTACATTGACAGAGTGGGGTCAGGCTGCTCTTCCCTGGGTGTGTTACATTGACAGAGTGGGGTCAGTCTGCTCTTCCCTGGGTGTGTTACATTGACAGAGTGGGGTCTGTCTGCCCTTCACTGGGTGTGTTACATTGACAGGGTGGGGTCAGTCTGCTCTTACCTGGGTGAGTTACATTGGCAGAGTGCGGTCAGTCTGCTCTTTTTTGAGTGTGTTACATTGACAGAGTGGGATCAGTCTGCTCTTTTTTGGGTGTGTTACATTGACAGAGTGGGGTCAGTCTGATCTTCCCTGGGTGTGTGACATTGACAGAGTGAGGTCAGTCTGCTCTTCCCTGGCTTTGTAACATTGACAGAGTGGGGTCCGTCTGCTCTTCCCTGGGTGTGTTGCATTGACAGAGTGGGGTCAGTCTGATCTTCCCTGGGTATGTTGCATTGACAGAGTGGGGTCAGTCTGCTCTTCCCTGAGAATCTCACGTTGACAGAGTGCGGTAAGTCTGCTCTTCCCTGAGAGTGTCAGATTGACTGAGTGGGGTCAGTCTCTCTTCACTGAGAGTGTCACATTGACAGATTGGGGTCAGTCTGCTCTTCCCTGGGTGTGTTACATTGACAGAGTGAGGTCAGTCTGCTCTTCCCTGGGTGAGTTACATGGAGGGAGAGGGGTCAGTCTGCTCTTCACTGGTTGGGTTACATTGACAGAGTGGGGTCAGTCCGCTCTTCTCTGGGTGTGTTACATTGACAGAGTGGGGTCAGTCTGCTCTTCCCTGGGTGTGTTACATTGACAGAGTGCGGTCAGTCTGCTCTTCCCTGGGTGAGTTACATGGAGGGAGAGGGGTCAGTCTGCTCTTCACTGGGTGGGTTACATTGACAGAGTGGGGTCAGTCTGCTCTTCCCTGGGTGTGTTACATTGACAGAGTGGGGTCAGTCTGCTCTTCTCTGGGTGTGTTACACTGACAGAGTGGGGTCAGTCTGCTCTTCACTGGGTGTGTTACATTGACAGAGTGGGGTCAGTCCGCTCTTCTCTGGGTGTGTTACATTGACAGAGTGGGGTCAGTCTGCTCTTCCCTGGGTGTGTTACATTGACAGAGTGGGGTCAGTCTGTTCTTCCCTGGGTGGGTTACATTGACAGAACGGGGTCTGTCTGCTCTTCCCTGGGTGTGTTACATTGACAGAGTGGGGTCAGTCTGTTCTTCCCTGGGTGTGTTACATTGACAGAGTGGGGTCAATCTGCTCTTCCCTGGGTGTGTTACATTGACAGAGTTGGGTAAGTCTGCTCTCCCCTGGAGGTCTAACATTGACAGAGTGGGGTCAGTCTGTTCTTCCCTGGGTGTGTTACATTGACAGAATGGGGTCAGTCTGCTCTTCCCTGGGTGTGTTACATTGACAGAGTGGGGTCAGTCTGCTCTTCACTGGGTCTGTTACATTGACAGAGTGGGGTAAATCTGCTCTTCCCTGGGTGTGTTACATTGACCGAGGGGTGCAGTCTGCACTTCCCTGGATGTGTTACATTGACAGGGTGGGGTCTGTCTGCTCTTCCGTGGGTGTGTTACATTGACACAGTGGGATCAATCTGCTCTTCCCTGGGTGTGTTTCATTGACAGAGTGCAGTCAGTCTGCTCTTCCCTGGGTGCGTGACATTGACAGAGTGGGGTCAGTCTGCTCTTCCCTGGGTGTGTTACATTGACAGAGTGGGGTCAGTCTGCTCTTCCCTGGGTGTGTTACATTGACAGAGTGGGTTTAGTCTGCTCTTCCCTGGGTATGTTACATTGACCGAGTGAGGTCAATCCTCTGTTCCCTGGGTGAGTTACATTGACAGAGATGGGTCAGTCTGTTCTTCCCTGGCTGTGTTACAGTGACAGAGTGGGGTCAGACTGCTCTTCCCTGGGTGTGTTACATTGAAAGAGTGGGGTCAGTCTGCTCTTCTCTGGGTGAGTTACACGGAGGGAGAGGGGTCAGTCTGCTCTTCCCTGGGTGTGTTCCATTGACAGAGTGGGGTCAGTCTGCTCTTCCCTGGGTGGGTTACATTGTCAGAGTGGGGTCAGTCTGCTCTTCCCTGGGTGTGTTGCATTGACAGTGTAGGGTCAGTCTGCTCTTCCCTGGGTGTGTTACATTGACAGAGCGGGGTCAGTCTGCTCTTCCCAGGGTCTGTGATATTGACAGAGTGGTGTCAGTCTGCTCTTCCCTGGGTGTGTTACATTGACAGAGTGGGGTCAGTCTGCTCTTCCCTGGGTGTCTTACATTGACTGAGTGGGGTCAGTCTATCTTCCCTGGGTGAGTTACATGGAGAGAGAGGGGTCAGTCTGCTCTCCCCTGGGTGTGTTACATTGACAGAGTGGGATCAGTCTGCTCTTCCCTGGGTGTGTTACATTGACAGAGTGAGGTCAGTCTGCTCTTCCCTGGGTGTGTTACATTGACAGAGTGAGGTCAGTCTGCTCTTCCCTGAGTGTGTTACTTTGACAGAGTGGGAAGAGTCTCCTCTTCCCTGAGTGTGTTACTTTGACAGAGTGGTGTCAGTCTGATCTTCCCTAGGTGAGTTACATTGAGATAGAGGGATCACTCTGGTCTCCCCTGGGTGTGTTACATTGACAGAGCTGGGTGAGTCTGCTCTTCCCTGGGTCTGTGATAATGACAGAGTGGGGTCAGTCTGCTCTTCCCTGGGTGGTTTACATTGACTGAGTGCGGTCAGTCTGCTCTTCCCTGGGTGGGTTACATTGACAGAATGGGGTCAGTCTGCTCTTCCCTGCGTGAGTTACATGGAGGGAGAGGGGTCAGTCTGCTCTTCCCAGAATGTGTTACATTGACAGAGTTGGGTCAGTCTGATATTCCCTGGGTGTGAAACGTTGACAGAAAGGGGTCAGTCTGCTCTTCCCTGGGTGTTTTGCATTGACAGAGTGGGGTCAGTCTGCTCTTCCCTGGGTGTGTTACATTGACAGAGTGGGGTCAGTCTGTTCTTCCCTGGGTGGGTTACATTGACAGAACGGGGTCTGTCTGCTCTTCCCTGGGTGTGTTACATTGACAGAGTGGGGTCAGTCTGCTCTTCCCTGGGTGTGTTACATTGACAGAGTGGGGTCAATCTGCTCTTCCCTGGGTGTGTTACATTGACAGAGTTGGTTAAGTCTGCTCTCCCCTGGAGGTCTAACATTGACAGAGTGGGGTCAGTCTGTTCTTCCCTGGGTGTGTTACATTGACAGAATGGGGTCAGTCTGCTCTTCCCTGGGTGTGTTACATTGACAGAGTGGGGTCAGTCTGCTCTTCACTGAGTCTGTTACATTGACAGAGTGGGGTAAATCTGCTCTTCCCTGGGTGTGTTACATTGACCGAGGGGTTCAGTCTGCTCTTCCCTGGATGTGTTACATTGACAGGGTGGGGTCTGTCTGCTCTTCCGTGGGTGTGTTACATTGACACAGTGGGATCAATCTGCTCTTCCCTGGGTGTGTTACATTGACAGAGTGCAGTCAGTCTGCTCTTCCCTGGGTGCGTGACATTGACAGAGTGGGGTCAGTCTGCTCTTCCCTGGGTGTGTTACATTGACAGAGTGGGGTCAGTCTGCTCTTCCCTGGGCGTGTTACATTGACAGAGTGGGTTTAGTCTGCTCTTCCCTGGGTATGTTACATTGACCGAGTGAGGTCAATCCTCTGTTCCCTGGGTGAGTTACATTGACAGAGATGGGTCAGTCTGTTCTTCCCTGGCTGTGTTACAGTGACAGAGTGGGGTCAGACTGCTCTTCCCTGGGTGTGTTACATTGAAAGAGTCGGGTCAGTCTGCTCTTCTCTGGGTGAGTTACACGGAGGGAGAGGGGTCAGTCTGCTCTTCCCTGGGTGTGTTCCATTGACAGAGTGGGGTCAGTCTGCTCTTCCCTGGGTGTGTTACATTGACAGAGTGGGGACAATCTGCTCTTCCCTGGGTGTGTTACATTGACAGAGTGAGGTCAGTCTGCTCTTCCCTGAGTGTGTTACTTTGACAGAGTGGGGTCAGTCTGCTCTTCCCTAGGTGAGTTACATTGAGATAGAGGGGTCACTCTGGTCTCCCCTGGGTGTGTTAAATTGACAGAGTTGGGTGAGTCTGCTCTTCCCTGGGTGTGTTACTTTGACACAGTGTGGTCAGTCTGCTCTTTCCTCGGTTTGATACATTGACAGTGTGCGGTCAGTCTGCTTTTCCCTGACAGTGTCACATTGACAGAGTGGGCTCAGTCTGCTCTTCCCTGGGTGTGTGACATTGACAGAGTGGGGTCAGTCTGCCCTTCCCTGCGTGTGTTACATTGACAGAGTGCGGTCAGTCTGCTCTTCCCTGGGTGTGTTGCATTGACAGAGTGGGGTCAGTCTGCTCTTCCCTGGGTGTGTTACATTGACACAGTGGGGTCAGACTGCTGTTCCCTCGGTTTGGTACATTGAAAGAGTGCGGTCGGTCTGCTCTTCCCTGAGAGTGTCACATTGACAGAGCGCGGTCAGTCTGCTCTTCCCTGAGAGTGTCACATTGACAGAGTGGGGTCAGTCTGCTCTTCCCTGGGTGTGAGACATTGACAGAGTGGGGTCAGGCTGCTCTTCCCTGGGTGTGTTACATTGACAGAGTGGGGTCAGTCTGCTCTTCCCTGGGTGTGGTACATTGACAGAGTGGGGTCTGTCTGCCCTTCACTGGGTGTGTTACATTGACAGGGTGGGGTCAGTCTGCTCTTACCTGGGTGAGTTACATTGGCAGTGTGCGGTCAGTCTGCTCTTTTTTGAGTGTGTTACATTGACAGAGTGGGATCAGTCTGCTCTTTTTTGGGTGTGTTACATTGACAGAGTGGGGTCAGTCTGATCTTCCCTGGGTGTGTGACATTGACAGAGTGAGGTCAGTCTGCTCTTCCCTGGCTTTGTAACATTGACAGAGTGGGGTCCGTCTGCTCTTCCCTGGGTGTGTTGCATTGACAGAGTGGGGTCAGTCTGATCTTCCCTGGGTATGTTGCATTGACAGAGTGGGGTCAGTCTGCTCTTCCCTGAGAATCTCACATTGACAGAGTGCGGTAAGTCTGCTCTTCCCTGAGAGTGTCAGATTGACAGAGTGGGGTCAGTCTCTCTTCACTGAGAGTGTCACATTGACAGATTGGGGTCAGTCTGCTCTTCCCTGGGTGTGTTACATTGACACAGTGCGGTCAGTCTGCTCTTCCCTGGGTGAGTTACATGGAGGGAGAGGGGTCAGTCTGCTCTTCACTGGTTGGGTTACATTGACAGAGTGGGGTCAGTCCGCTCTTCTCTGGGTGTGTTACATTGACAGAGTGGGGTCAGTCTGCTCTTCCCTGGGTGTGTTACATTGACAGAGTGCGGTCAGTCTGCTCTTCCCTGGGTGTGTTACATTGACAGAGTGGGGTCAGTCTGTTCTTCCCTGGGTGGGTTACATTGACAGAAAGGGGTCTGTCTGCTCTTCCCTGGGTGTGTTACATTGACAGAGTGGGGTCAGTCCGCTCTTCTCTGGGTGTGTTACATTGACAGAGTTGGGTAAGTCTGCTCTCCCCTGGAGGTCCAACATTGACAGAGTGGGGTCAGTCTGCTCTTCCCTGGGTGTGTTACATTGACAGAGTGGGGTCAGTCTGTTCTTCCCTGGGTGGGTTACATTGACAGAAAGGGGTCTGTCTGCTCTTCCCTGGGTGTGTTACATTGACAGAGTGGGGTCAGTCTGCTCTTCCCTGGGTGTGTTACATTAACAGAGTGGGGTCAATCTGCTCTTCCCTGGGTGTGTTACATTGACAGAGTTGGGTAAGTCTGCTCTCCCCTGGAGGTCTAACATTGACAGAGTGGGGTCAGTCTGTTCTTCCCTGGGTGTGTTACATTGACAGAATGGGGTCAGTCTGCTCTTCCCTGGGTGTGTTACATTGACAGAGTGGGGTCAGTCTGCTCTTCACTGGGTCTGTTACATTGACAGAGTGGGGTAAATCTGCTCTTCCCTGGGTGTGTTACATTGACCGAGGGGTGCAGTCTGCTCTTCCCTGGATGTGTTACATTGACAGGGTGGGGTCTGTCTGCTCTTCCGTGGGTGTGTTACATTGACACAGTGGGATCAATCTGCTCTTCCCTGGGTGTGTTACATTGACAGAGTGCAGTCAGTCTGCTCTTCCCTGGGTGCGTGACATTGACAGAGTGGGGTCAGTCTGCTCTTCCCTGGGTGTGTTACATTGACAGAGTGGGGTCAGTCTGCTCTTCCCTGGGTGTGTTACATTGACAGATTGGGTTTAGTCTGCTCTTCCCTGGGTATGTTACATTGACCGAGTGAGGTCAATCCTCTGTTCCCTAGGTGAGTTACATTGACAGAGATGGGTCAGTCTGTTCTTCCCTGGCTGTGTTACAGTGACAGAGTGGGGTCAGACTGCTCTTCCCTGAGTGTGTTACATTGAAAGAGTGGGATCAGTCTGCTCTTCTCTGGGTGAGTTACACGGAGGGAGAGGGGTCAGTCTGCTCTTCCCTGGGTGTGTTCCATTGACAGAGTGGGGTCAGTCTGCTCTTCCCTGGGTGTGTTACATTGTCAGAGTGGGGTCAGTCTGCTCTTCCCTGGGTGTGTTACATTGACAGAGCGGGGTCAGTCTGCTCTTCCCAGGGTCTGTGATATTGACAGAGTAGGGTCAGTCTGCTCTTCCCTGGGTGTGTTACATTGACAGAGTGGGGTCAGTCTGCTCTTCCCTGGGTGTCTTACATTGACAGAGTGGGGTCAGTCTATCTTCCCTGGGTGAGTTACATGGAGAGAGAGGGGTCAGTCTGCTCTCCCCTGGGTGTGTTACATTGACAGAGTGGGGTCAGTCAGCTCTTCCCTGGGTGTGTTACATTGAAAGAGTGGGATCAGTCTGTTCTTCCCTGGGTGTGTTACATTGACAGAGTGAGGTCAGTCTGCTCTTCCCTGGGTGTGTTACATTGACAGAGTGAGGTTAGTCTGCTCTTCCCTGGGTGTGTTACATTGACAGAGTGAGGTCAGTCTGCTCTTCCCTGAGTGTGTTACTTTGACAGAGTGGGAAGAGTCTGCTCTTCCCTGAGTGTGTTACTTTGACAGAGTGGTGTCAGTCTGCTCTTCCCTAGGTGAGTTACATTGAGATAGAGGGATCACTCTGGTCTCCCCTGGGTGTGTTACATTGACAGAGTTGGGTGAGTCTGCTCTTCCCTGGGTCTGTGATAATGACAGAGTGGGGTCAGTCTGCTCTTCCCTGGGTGGTTTACATTGACTGAGTGCGGTCAGTCTGCTCTTCCCTGGGTGGGTTACATTGACAGAATGGGGTCAGTCTGTTCTTCCCTGCGTGAGTTACATGGAGGGAGAGGGGTCAGTCTGCTCTTCCCTGGGTGTGTTACACTGACAGAGTGGTGTCAGTCTGCTCTTCCCTGCGTGTGTTACATTGACAGAGTGGGGTCAGTCTGCGCTTCCCTGGGTGGGTTACATTGACAGAGTGGGGTCAGTCTGTTCTTCCCTGGGTGTGTTACTTTGACAGAGTGGGGTCAGTCTGCTCTTCCCTGAGAGTCTCACATTGACAGAGTGCGGTCAATCTGCTCTTCGCTGAGAGTGTCACATTGACAGAGTGGGGTCAGTCTGCTCTTCCCTGGGTGTGTTCCATTGACAGAGTGGGGTCAGTCTGCTCTTCCCTGGGTGTGTTACATTGTCAGAGTGGGGTCAGTCTGCTCTTCCCTGGGTGTGTGACATTGACAGAGTGCGGTCAGTCTGCTCTTCCCTGGGTGAGTTACATGGAGGGAGAGGGGTGAGTCTGCTCTTCACTGGGTGGGTTACTTTGACAGAGAGGGGTCAGTCCGCTCTTCTCTGGGTGTGTTATATTGGCAGAGTGGGGTCAGTCTGCGTTTCTCTGGGTTTGTTACTTTGACAGAGTGGGGTCAGTCTGCACTTGCCTGGGTGTGTTACATTGACAGAGTGGGGTCAGTCTGCTCTTCCCTGGGTGTGTTGCATTGACAGAGTGGGGTCAGTCTGTTCTTCCCTGGGTGTGTTACATTGACAGAGTGGGGTCTGTCTGCTCTTCCCTGGGTGCGTTATATTGACAGGGTGGGGTCAGTCTGCTCTTCCCCGGGTGTGTTACATTGATGGAGTGGGGTCATCTGCTCTTCCCTGGGTGTGTTACATTGAAAGAGTGGGGTCAGTCTGCTCTTCCCTGGGTGAGTTACACGGAGGGAGAGGGGTCAGTCTGCTCTTCCCTGGGTGAGTTACACGGAGGGAGAGGGGTCAGTCTGCTCTTCCCTGGCTGAGTTACACTGAGGGAGAGGGGTCAGTCTGCTCTTCCCTGGGTGTGTTACATTGACAGAGTTGGGTCAGTCTGCTCTTGCCTGGGTGTGTTACATTGACAGAGTGGGGACAGTCTGCTCTTCCCTGGGTGTGTTACATTGACAGAGTGAGGTCAGTCTGGTCTTCCCTGAGTGTGTTACTTTGACAGAGTGGGGTCAGTCTGTTCTTCCCTAGGTCAGTTACATTGAGAGAGAGGGGTCACTCTGGTCTCCCCTGGGTGTGTTACATTGACAGAGTTGGGTGAGTCTGCTCTTCCCTGGGTCTGTGATAATGACAGAGTGGGGTCAGTCTGCTCTTCCCTGAGTGGGTTACATTGACTGAGTGCGGTCAGTCTGCTCTTCCCTGGGTGGGTTACATTGACAGAATGGGGTCAGTCTGCTCTTCCCTGGGTGTGTTACTTTGACAGAGTGGGGTCAGTCTGCTCTTCCCTGGGTGTGTTACACTGACAGAGTGGGGTCAGTCTGCTCTTCCCTGGGTGTGTTACTTTGACAGAGTGGGGTCAGTCTGCTCTTCCCTGGGTGTGTTACATTGACAGAGTGAGATCAGTCTGCTCTTCCTTGAGTGTGTTACTTTGACAGAGTGGGGTCAGTCTGCTCTTCCCTAGGTGAGTTACATTGAGATAGAGGGGTCACTCTGGTCTCCCCTGGGTGTGTTAAATTGACAGAGTTGGGTGAGTCTGCTCTTCCCTGGGTGTGTTACTTTGACACAGTGTGGTCAGTCTGCTCTTTCCTCGGTTTGATACATTGACAGTGTGCGGTCAGTCTGCTTTTCCCTGACAGTGTCACATTGACAGAGTGGGCTCAGTCTGCTCTTCCCTGGGTGTGTGACATTGACAGAGTGGGGTCAGTCTGCCCTTCCCTGCGTCTGTTACATTGACAGAGTGCGGTCAGTCTGCTCTTCCCTGGGTGTGTTGCATTGACAGAGTGGGGTCAGTCTGCTCTTCCCTGGGTGTGTTACATTGACACAGTGGGGTCAGACTGCTGTTCCCTCGGTTTGTTACATTGACAGAGTGCGGTCGGTCTGCTCTTCCCTGAGAGTGTCACATTGACAGAGCGCGGTCAGTCTGCTCTTCCCTGAGAGTGTCACATTGACAGAGTGGGGTCAGTCTGCTCTTCCCTGGGTGTGAGACATTGACAGAGTGGGGTCAGGCTGCTCTTCCCTGGGTGTGTTACATTGACAAAGTGGGGTCAGTCTGCTCTTCCCTGGGTGTGGTACATTGACAGAGTGGGGTCTGTCTGCCCTTCACTGGGTGTGTTGCATTGACAGAGTGGCGTCAGTCTGCTCTTCCCTGAGAATCTCGCATTGACAGAGTGCGGTAAGTCTGCTCTTCCCTGGGTGTGTGACATTGACAGAGTGAGGTCAGTCTGCTCTTCCCTGGCTTAGTAACATTGACAGAGTGGGGTCCGTCTGCTCTTCCCTGGGTGTGTTGCATTGACAGAGTGGCGTCAGTCTGATCTTCCCTGGGTATGTTGCATTGACAGAGTGGGGTCAGGCTGCTCTTCCCTGGGTGTGTTACATTGACAGGGTGGGGTCAGTCTGCTCTTACCTGGGTGAGTTACATTGGCAGAGTGCGGTCAGTCTGCTCTTTTTTGAGTGTGTTACATTGACAGAGTGGGATCAGTCTGCTCTTTTTTGGGTGTGTTACATTGACAGAGTGGGGTCAGTCTGATCTTCCCTGGGTGTGTGACATTGACAGAGTGAGGTCAGTCTGCTCTTCCCTGGCTTTGTAACATTGACAGAGTGGGGTCCGTCTGCTCTTCCCTGGGTGTGTTGCATTGACAGAGTGGCGTCAGTCTGATCTTCCCTGGGTATGTTGCATTGACAGAGTGGGGTCAGTCTGCTCTTCCCTGAGAATCTCGCATTGACAGAGTGCGGTAAGTCTGCTCTTCCCTGAGAGTGTCAGATTGACAGAGTGGGGTCAGTCTCTCTTCACTGAGAGTGTCACATTGACAGATTGGGGTCAGTCTGCTCTTCCCTGGGTGTGTTACATTGACAGAGTGCGGTCAGTCTGCTCTTCCCTGGGTGAGTTACATGGAGGGAGAGGGGTCAGTCTGCTCTTCACTGGTTGGGTTACATTGACAGAGTGGGGTCAGTCCGCTCTTCTCTGGGTGTGTTACATTGACAGAGTGGGGTCAGTCTGCTCTTCCCTGGGTGTGTTACATTGACAGAGTGCGGTCAGTCTGCTCTTCCCTGGGTGAGTTACATGGAGGGAGAGGGGTCAGTCTGCTCTTCACTGGGTGGGTTACATTGACAGAGTGGGGTCAGTCTGCTCTTCCCTGGGTGTGTTACATTGACACAGTGGGGTCAGACTGCTGTTCCCTGGGTGTGTTACATTGACAGAGTGGGGTCAATCTGCTCTTCCCTGGGTGTGTTACATTGACAGAGTTGGGTAAGTCTGCTCTCCCCTGGAGGTCTAACATTGACAGAGTGGGGTCAGTCTGTTCTTCCCTGGGTGTGTTACATTGACAGAGTGGGGTCAGGCTGCTCTTCCCTGGGTGTGTTACATTGACAGAGTGGGGTCAGTCTGCTCTTCCCTGGGTGTGTTACATTGACAGAGTGGGGTCTGTCTGCCCTTCACTGGGTGTGTTACATTGACAGGGTGGGGTCAGTCTGCTCTTACCTGGGTGAGTTACATTGGCAGAGTGCGGTCAGTCTGCTCTTTTTTGAGTGTGTTACATTGACAGAGTGGGATCAGTCTGCTCTTTTTTGGGTGTGTTACATTGACAGAGTGGGGTCAGTCTGATCTTCCCTGGGTGTGTGACATTGACAGAGTGAGGTCAGTCTGCTCTTCCCTGGCTTTGTAACATTGACAGAGTGGGGTCCGTCTGCTCTTCCCTGGGTGTGTTGCATTGACAGAGTGGGGTCAGTCTGATCTTCCCTGGGTATGTTGCATTGACAGAGTGGGGTCAGTCTGCTCTTCCCTGAGAATCTCACGTTGACAGAGTGCGGTAAGTCTGCTCTTCCCTGAGAGTGTCAGATTGACAGAGTGGGGTCAGTCTCTCTTCACTGAGAGTGTCACATTGACAGATTGGGGTCAGTCTGCTCTTCCCTGGGTGTGTTACATTGACAGAGTGCGGTCAGTCTGCTCTTCCCTGGGTGAGTTACATGGAGGGAGAGGGGTCAGTCTGCTCTTCACTGGTTGGGTTACATTGACAGAGTGGGGTCAGTCCGCTCTTCTCTGGGTGTGTTACATTGACAGAGTGGGGTCAGTCTGCTCTTCCCTGGGTGTGTTACATTGACAGAGTGCGGTCAGTCTGCTCTTCCCTGGGTGAGTTACATGGAGGGAGAGGGGTCAGTCTGCTCTTCACTGGGTGGGTTACATTGACAGAGTGGGGTCAGTCTGCTCTTCCCTGGGTGTGTTACATTGACAGAGTGGGGTCAGTCTGCTCTTCTCTGGGTGTGTTACACTGACAGAGTGGGGTCAGTCTGCTCTTCACTGGGTGTGTTACATTGACAGAGTGGGGTCAGTCCGCTCTTCTCTGGGTGTGTTACATTGACAGAGTGGGGTCAGTCTGCTCTTCCCTGGGTGTGTTACATTGACAGAGTGGGGTCAGTCTGTTCTTCCCTGGGTGGGTTACATTGACAGAACGGGGTCTGTCTGCTCTTCCCTGGGTGTGTTACATTGACAGAGTGGGGTCAGTCTGTTCTTCCCTGGGTGTGTTACATTGACAGAGTGGGGTCAATCTGCTCTTCCCTGGGTGTGTTACATTGACAGAGTTGGGTAAGTCTGCTCTCCCCTGGAGGTCTAACATTGACAGAGTGGGGTCAGTCTGTTCTTCCCTGGGTGTGTTACATTGACAGAATGGGGTCAGTCTGCTCTTCCCTGGGTGTGTTACATTGACAGAGTGGGGTCAGTCTGCTCTTCACTGGGTCTGTTACATTGACAGAGTGGGGTAAATCTGCTCTTCCCTGGGTGTGTTACATTGACCGAGGGGTGCAGTCTGCACTTCCCTGGATGTGTTACATTGACAGGGTGGGGTCTGTCTGCTCTTCCGTGGGTGTGTTACATTGACACAGTGGGATCAATCTGCTCTTCCCTGGGTGTGTTTCATTGACAGAGTGCAGTCAGTCTGCTCTTCCCTGGGTGCGTGACATTGACAGAGTGGGGTCAGTCTGCTCTTCCCTGGGTGTGTTACATTGACAGAGTGGGGTCAGTCTGCTCTTCCCTGGGTGTGTTACATTGACAGAGTGGGTTTAGTCTGCTCTTCCCTGGGTATGTTACATTGACCGAGTGAGGTCAATCCTCTGTTCCCTGGGTGAGTTACATTGACAGAGATGGGTCAGTCTGTTCTTCCCTGGCTGTGTTACAGTGACAGAGTGGGGTCAGACTGCTCTTCCCTGGGTGTGTTACATTGAAAGAGTGGGGTCAGTCTGCTCTTCTCTGGGTGAGTTACACGGAGGGAGAGGGGTCAGTCTGCTCTTCCCTGGGTGTGTTCCATTGACAGAGTGGGGTCAGTCTGCTCTTCCCTGGGTGGGTTACATTGTCAGAGTGGGGTCAGTCTGCTCTTCCCTGGGTGTGTTGCATTGACAGTGTAGGGTCAGTCTGCTCTTCCCTGGGTGTGTTACATTGACAGAGCGGGGTCAGTCTGCTCTTCCCAGGGTCTGTGATATTGACAGAGTGGTGTTAGTCTGCTCTTCCCTGGGTGTGTTACATTGACAGAGTGGGGTCAGTCTGCTCTTCCCTGGGTGTCTTACATTGACTGAGTGGGGTCAGTCTATCTTCCCTGGGTGAGTTACATGGAGAGAGAGGGGTCAGTCTGCTCTCCCCTGGGTGTGTTACATTGACAGAGTGGGATCAGTCTGCTCTTCCCTGGGTGTGTTACATTGACAGAGTGAGGTCAGTCTGCTCTTCCCTGGGTGTGTTACATTGACAGAGTGAGGTTAGTCTGCTCTTCCCTGGGTGTGTTACATTGACAGAGTGAGGTCAGTCTGCTCTTCCCTGAGTGTGTTACTTTGACAGAGTGGGAAGAGTCTCCTCTTCCCTGAGTGTGTTACTTTGACAGAGTGGTGTCAGTCTGATCTTCCCTAGGTGAGTTACATTGAGATAGAGGGATCACTCTGGTCTCCCCTGGGTGTGTTACATTGACAGAGCTGGGTGAGTCTGCTCTTCCCTGGGTCTGTGATAATGACAGAGTGGGGTCAGTCTGCTCTTCCCTGGGTGGTTTACATTGACTGAGTGCGGTCAGTCTGCTCTTCCCTGGGTGGGTTACATTGACAGAATGGGGTCAGTCTGCTCTTCCCTGCGTGAGTTACATGGAGGGAGAGGGGTCAGTCTGCTCTTCCCAGAATGTGTTACATTGACAGAGTTGGGTCAGTCTGATATTCCCTGGGTGTGAAACGTTGACAGAAAGGGGTCAGTCTGCTCTTCCCTGGGTGTTTTGCATTGACAGAGTGGGGTCAGTCTGCTCTTCCCTGGGTGTGTTACATTGACAGAGTGGGGTCAGTCTGTTCTTCCCTGGGTGGGTTACATTGACAGAACGGGGTCTGTCTGCTCTTCCCTGGGTGTGTTACATTGACAGAGTGGGGTCAGTCTGCTCTTCCCTGGGTGTGTTACATTGACAGAGTGGGGTCAATCTGCTCTTCCCTGGGTGTGTTACATTGACAGAGTTGGTTAAGTCTGCTCTCCCCTGGAGGTCTAACATTGACAGAGTGGGGTCAGTCTGTTCTTCCCTGGGTGTGTTACATTGACAGAATGGGGTCAGTCTGCTCTTCCCTGGGTGTGTTACATTGACAGAGTGGGGTCAGTCTGCTCTTCACTGAGTCTGTTACATTGACAGAGTGGGGTAAATCTGCTCTTCCCTGGGTGTGTTACATTGACCGAGGGGTTCAGTCTGCTCTTCCCTGGATGTGTTACATTGACAGGGTGGGGTCTGTCTGCTCTTCCGTGGGTGTGTTACATTGACACAGTGGGATCAATCTGCTCTTCCCTGGGTGTGTTACATTGACAGAGTGCAGTCAGTCTGCTCTTCCCTGGGTGCGTGACATTGACAGAGTGGGGTCAGTCTGCTCTTCCCTGGGTGTGTTACATTGACAGAGTGGGGTCAGTCTGCTCTTCCCTGGGCGTGTTACATTGACAGAGTGGGTTTAGTCTGCTCTTCCCTGGGTATGTTACATTGACCGAGTGAGGTCAATCCTCTGTTCCCTGGGTGAGTTACATTGACAGAGATGGGTCAGTCTGTTCTTCCCTGGCTGTGTTACAGTGACAGAGTGGGGTCAGACTGCTCTTCCCTGGGTGTGTTACATTGAAAGAGTCGGGTCAGTCTGCTCTTCTCTGGGTGAGTTACACGGAGGGAGAGGGGTCAGTCTGCTCTTCCCTGGGTGTGTTCCATTGACAGAGTGGGGTCAGTCTGCTCTTCCCTGGGTGTGTTACATTGACAGAGTGGGGACAATCTGCTCTTCCCTGGGTGTGTTACATTGACAGAGTGAGGTCAGTCTGCTCTTCCCTGAGTGTGTTACTTTGACAGAGTGGGGTCAGTCTGCTCTTCCCTAGGTGAGTTACATTGAGATAGAGGGGTCACTCTGGTCTCCCCTGGGTGTGTTAAATTGACAGAGTTGGGTGAGTCTGCTCTTCCCTGGGTGTGTTACTTTGACACAGTGTGGTCAGTCTGCTCTTTCCTCGGTTTGATACATTGACAGTGTGCGGTCAGTCTGCTTTTCCCTGACAGTGTCACATTGACAGAGTGGGCTCAGTCTGCTCTTCCCTGGGTGTGTGACATTGACAGAGTGGGGTCAGTCTGCCCTTCCCTGCGTGTGTTACATTGACAGAGTGCGGTCAGTCTGCTCTTCCCTGGGTGTGTTGCATTGACAGAGTGGGGTCAGTCTGCTCTTCCCTGGGTGTGTTACATTGACACAGTGGGGTCAGACTGCTGTTCCCTCGGTTTGGTACATTGAAAGAGTGCGGTCGGTCTGCTCTTCCCTGAGAGTGTCACATTGACAGAGCGCGGTCAGTCTGCTCTTCCCTGAGAGTGTCACATTGACAGAGTGGGGTCAGTCTGCTCTTCCCTGGGTGTGAGACATTGACAGAGTGGGGTCAGGCTGCTCTTCCCTGGGTGTGTTACATTGACAGAGTGGGGTCAGTCTGCTCTTCCCTGGGTGTGGTACATTGACAGAGTGGGGTCTGTCTGCCCTTCACTGGGTGTGTTACATTGACAGGGTGGGGTCAGTCTGCTCTTACCTGGGTGAGTTACATTGGCAGTGTGCGGTCAGTCTGCTCTTTTTTGAGTGTGTTACATTGACAGAGTGGGATCAGTCTGCTCTTTTTTGGGTGTGTTACATTGACAGAGTGGGGTCAGTCTGATCTTCCCTGGGTGTGTGACATTGACAGAGTGAGGTCAGTCTGCTCTTCCCTGGCTTTGTAACATTGACAGAGTGGGGTCCGTCTGCTCTTCCCTGGGTGTGTTGCATTGACAGAGTGGGGTCAGTCTGATCTTCCCTGGGTATGTTGCATTGACAGAGTGGGGTCAGTCTGCTCTTCCCTGAGAATCTCACATTGACAGAGTGCGGTAAGTCTGCTCTTCCCTGAGAGTGTCAGATTGACAGAGTGGGGTCAGTCTCTCTTCACTGAGAGTGTCACATTGACAGATTGGGGTCAGTCTGCTCTTCCCTGGGTGTGTTACATTGACACAGTGCGGTCAGTCTGCTCTTCCCTGGGTGAGTTACATGGAGGGAGAGGGGTCAGTCTGCTCTTCACTGGTTGGGTTACATTGACAGAGTGGGGTCAGTCCGCTCTTCTCTGGGTGTGTTACATTGACAGAGTGGGGTCAGTCTGCTCTTCCCTGGGTGTGTTACATTGACAGAGTGCGGTCAGTCTGCTCTTCCCTGGGTGTGTTACATTGACAGAGTGGGGTCAGTCTGTTCTTCCCTGGGTGGGTTACATTGACAGAAAGGGGTCTGTCTGCTCTTCCCTGGGTGTGTTACATTGACAGAGTGGGGTCAGTCCGCTCTTCTCTGGGTGTGTTACATTGACAGAGTTGGGTAAGTCTGCTCTCCCCTGGAGGTCCAACATTGACAGAGTGGGGTCAGTCTGCTCTTCCCTGGGTGTGTTACATTGACAGAGTGGGGTCAGTCTGTTCTTCCCTGGGTGGGTTACATTGACAGAAAGGGGTCTGTCTGCTCTTCCCTGGGTGTGTTACATTGACAGAGTGGGGTCAGTCTGCTCTTCCCTGGGTGTGTTACATTAACAGAGTGGGGTCAATCTGCTCTTCCCTGGGTGTGTTACATTGACAGAGTTGGGTAAGTCTGCTCTCCCCTGGAGGTCTAACATTGACAGAGTGGGGTCAGTCTGTTCTTCCCTGGGTGTGTTACATTGACAGAATGGGGTCAGTCTGCTCTTCCCTGGGTGTGTTACATTGACAGAGTGGGGTCAGTCTGCTCTTCACTGGGTCTGTTACATTGACAGAGTGGGGTAAATCTGCTCTTCCCTGGGTGTGTTACATTGACCGAGGGGTGCAGTCTGCTCTTCCCTGGATGTGTTACATTGACAGGGTGGGGTCTGTCTGCTCTTCCGTGGGTGTGTTACATTGACACAGTGGGATCAATCTGCTCTTCCCTGGGTGTGTTACATTGACAGAGTGCAGTCAGTCTGCTCTTCCCTGGGTGCGTGACATTGACAGAGTGGGGTCAGTCTGCTCTTCCCTGGGTGTGTTACATTGACAGAGTGGGGTCAGTCTGCTCTTCCCTGGGTGTGTTACATTGACAGATTGGGTTTAGTCTGCTCTTCCCTGGGTATGTTACATTGACCGAGTGAGGTCAATCCTCTGTTCCCTAGGTGAGTTACATTGACAGAGATGGGTCAGTCTGTTCTTCCCTGGCTGTGTTACAGTGACAGAGTGGGGTCAGACTGCTCTTCCCTGAGTGTGTTACATTGAAAGAGTGGGATCAGTCTGCTCTTCTCTGGGTGAGTTACACGGAGGGAGAGGGGTCAGTCTGCTCTTCCCTGGGTGTGTTCCATTGACAGAGTGGGGTCAGTCTGCTCTTCCCTGGGTGTGTTACATTGTCAGAGTGGGGTCAGTCTGCTCTTCCCTGGGTGTGTTACATTGACAGAGCGGGGTCAGTCTGCTCTTCCCAGGGTCTGTGATATTGACAGAGTGGGGTCAGTCTGCTCTTCCCTGGGTGTGTTACATTGACAGAGTGGGGTCAGTCTGCTCTTCCCTGGGTGTCTTACATTGACAGAGTGGGGTCAGTCTATCTTCCCTGGGTGAGTTACATGGAGAGAGAGGGGTCAGTCTGCTCTCCCCTGGGTGTGTTACATTGACAGAGTGGGGTCAGTCAGCTCTTCCCTGGGTGTGTTACATTGAAAGAGTGGGATCAGTCTGCTCTTCCCTGGGTGTGTTACATTGACAGAGTGAGGTCAGTCTGCTCTTCCCTGGGTGTGTTACATTGACAGAGTGAGGTTAGTCTGCTCTTCCCTGGGTGTGTTACATTGACAGAGTGAGGTCAGTCTGCTCTTCCCTGAGTGTGTTACTTTGACAGAGTGGGAAGAGTCTGCTCTTCCCTGAGTGTGTTACTTTGACAGAGTGGTGTCAGTCTGCTCTTCCCTAGGTGAGTTACATTGAGATAGAGGGATCACTCTGGTCTCCCCTGGGTGTGTTACATTGACAGAGTTGGGTGAGTCTGCTCTTCCCTGGGTCTGTGATAATGACAGAGTGGGGTCAGTCTGCTCTTCCCTGGGTGGTTTACATTGACTGAGTGCGGTCAGTCTGCTCTTCCCTGGGTGGGTTACATTGACAGAATGGGGTCAGTCTGTTCTTCCCTGCGTGAGTTACATGGAGGGAGAGGGGTCAGTCTGCTCTTCCCTGGGTGTGTTACACTGACAGAGTGGTGTCAGTCTGCTCTTCCCTGCGTGTGTTACATTGACAGAGTGGGGTCAGTCTGCGCTTCCCTGGGTGGGTTACATTGACAGAGTGGGGTCAGTCTGTTCTTCCCTGGGTGTGTTACTTTGACAGAGTGGGGTCAGTCTGCTCTTCCCTGAGAGTCTCACATTGACAGAGTGCGGTCAATCTGCTCTTCGCTGAGAGTGTCACATTGACAGAGTGGGGTCAGTCTGCTCTTCCCTGGGTGTGTTCCATTGACAGAGTGGGGTCAGTCTGCTCTTCCCTGGGTGTGTTACATTGTCAGAGTGGGGTCAGTCTGCTCTTCCCTGGGTGTGTGACATTGACAGAGTGCGGTCAGTCTGCTCTTCCCTGGGTGAGTTACATGGAGGGAGAGGGGTGAGTCTGCTCTTCACTGGGTGGGTTACTTTGACAGAGAGGGGTCAGTCCGCTCTTCTCTGGGTGTGTTATATTGGCAGAGTGGGGTCAGTCTGCGTTTCTCTGGGTTTGTTACTTTGACAGAGTGGGGTCAGTCTGCTCTTCCCTGGGTGTGTTACATTGACAGAGTGGGGTCAGTCTGCTCTTCCCTGGGTGTGTTGCATTGACAGAGTGGGGTCAGTCTGTTCTTCCCTGGGTGTGTTACATTGACAGAGTGGGGTCTGTCTGCTCTTCCCTGGGTGCGTTATATTGACAGGGTGGGGTCAGTCTGCTCTTCCCCGGGTGTGTTACATTGATGGAGTGGGGTCATCTGCTCTTCCCTGGGTGTGTTACATTGAAAGAGTGGGGTCAGTCTGCTCTTCCCTGGGTGAGTTACACGGAGGGAGAGGGGTCAGTCTGCTCTTCCCTGGGTGAGTTACACGGAGGGAGAGGGGTCAGTCTGCTCTTCCCTGGCTGAGTTACACTGAGGGAGAGGGGTCAGTCTGCTCTTCCCTGGGTGTGTTACATTGACAGAGTTGGGTCAGTCTGCTCTTGCCTGGGTGTGTTACATTGACAGAGTGGGGACAGTCTGCTCTTCCCTGGGTGTGTTACATTGACAGAGTGAGGTCAGTCTGGTCTTCCCTGAGTGTGTTACTTTGACAGAGTGGGGTCAGTCTGTTCTTCCCTAGGTCAGTTACATTGAGAGAGAGGGGTCACTCTGGTCTCCCCTGGGTGTGTTACATTGACAGAGTTGGGTGAGTCTGCTCTTCCCTGGGTCTGTGATAATGACAGAGTGGGGTCAGTCTGCTCTTCCCTGAGTGGGTTACATTGACTGAGTGCGGTCAGTCTGCTCTTCCCTGGGTGGGTTACATTGACAGAATGGGGTCAGTCTGCTCTTCCCTGGGTGTGTTACTTTGACAGAGTGGGGTCAGTCTGCTCTTCCCTGGGTGTGTTACACTGACAGAGTGGGGTCAGTCTGCTCTTCCCTGGGTGTGTTACTTTGACAGAGTGGGGTCAGTCTGCTCTTCCCTGGGTGTGTTACACTGACAGAGTGGGGTCAGTCTGCTCTTCCCTGGGTGTGTTACATTGACAGAGGTGGGTCAATCTGCTCTTCCCTGGGTGTGTTACATTGACAGAGTGGGTCAGTCTGCTCTTCCCTGGGTGTGTTGCATTGACAGAGTGGGGTCAGTCTGCTCTTCCCTGTGTGTGTTACATTGACAGTGTGGGGTCAGTCTGCTCTTCCCTGGGTGTGTTACATTGACAGAGTTGGGTCAGTCTGCTCTTGCCTGGGTGTGTTACATTGACAGAGTGGGGACAGTCTGCTCTTCCCTGGGTGTGTTACATTGACAGAGTGAGGTCAGTCTGGTCTTCCCTGAGTGTGTTACTTTGACAGAGTGGGGTCAGTCTGTTCTTCCCTAGGTCAGTTACATTGAGAGAGAGGGGTCACTCTGGTCTCCCCTGGGTGTGTTACATTGACAGAGTTGGGTGTGTCTGCTCTTCCCTGGGTCTGTGATAATGACAGAGTGGGGTCAGTCTGCTCTTCCCTGAGTGGGTTACATTGACTGAGTGCGGTCAGTCTGCTCTTCCCTGGGTGGGTTACATTGACAGATTGGGGTCAGTCTGCTTTTCCCTGGGTGAGTTACATGGAGGGTGAGGGGTCAGTCTGCTCTTCACTGGGTGGGTTACATTGACAGAGTGGGGTCAGTCTGCTCTTCCCTGGGTGTGTTACATTGACAGAGTGGGGTCAGTCTGCTCTTCCCTGGGTGTGTTACACTGACAGAGTGGGGTCAGTCTGCTCTTCCCTGGGTGTGTTACATTGACAGAGGTGGGTCAATCTGCTCTTCCCTGGGTGTGTTACATTGACAGAGTGGGTCAGTCTGCTCTTCCCTGGGTGTGTTGCATTGACAGAGTGGGGTCAGTCTGCTCTTCCCTGTGTGTGTTACATTGACAGAGTTGGGTCAGTCTGTTCTTCCCTGGGTGTGTTACATTGACAGAGTGGGGTCTGTCTGCTCTTCCCTGGGTGTGTTACATTGACAGAGTGGGGTCAGTCTGTTCTTCCCTGGGTGTGTTACTTTGACAGAGTGGGGTCAGTCTGCTCTTCCCTGAGAGTCTCACATTGACAGAGTGCGGTCAATCTGCTCTTCGCTGAGAGTGTCACATTGACAGAGTGCGGTCAGTCCGCTCTTCACTGAGAGTGTCACATTGACAGATTGGGGTCAGTCTGCTCTTCCCTGGGTGTGTGACATTGACAGAGTGCGGTCAGTCTGCTCTTCCCTGGGTGAGTTACATGGAGGGAGAGGGGTGAGTCTGCTCTTCACTGGGTGGGTTACTTTGACAGAGTGGGGTCAGTCCGCTCTTCTCTGGGTGTGTTATATTGGCAGAGTGGGGTCAGTCTGCGTTTCTCTGGGTTTGTTACTTTGACAGAGTGGGGTCAGTCTGCTCTTCCCTGGGTGTGTGACATTGACAGAGTGCGGTCAGTCTGCTCTTCCCTGGGTGAGTTACATGGAGGGAGAGGGGTGAGTCTGCTCTTCACTGGGTGGGTTACTTTGACAGAGTGGGGTCAGTCCGCTCTTCTCTGGGTGTGTTATATTGGCAGAGTGGGGTCAGTCTGCGTTTCTCTGGGTTTGTTACTTTGACAGAGTGGGGTCAGTCTGCTCTTCCCTGGGTGTGTTACATTGACAGAGTGGGGTCAGTCTGCTCTTCCCTGGGTGTGTTGCATTGACAGAGTTGGGTCAGTCTGTTCTTCCCTGGGTGTGTTACATTGACAGAGTGGGGTCTGTCTGCTCTTCCCTGGGTGCGTTATATTGACAGGGTGGGGTCAGTCTGCTCTTCCCCGGGTGTGTTACATTGATGGAGTGGGGTCATCTGCTCTTCCCTGGGTGTGTTACATTGAAAGAGTGGGGTCAGTCTGCTCTTCCCTGGGTGAGTTACACGGAGGGAGAGGGGTCAGTCTGCTCTTCCCTGGGTGAGTTACACGGAGGGAGAGGGGTCAGTCTGCTCTTCCCTGGGTGAGTTACACGGAGGGAGAGGGGTCAGTCTGCTCTTCCCTGGGTGTGTTACATTGACAGAGTTGGGTCAGTCTGCTCTTGCCTGGGTGTGTTACATTGACAGAGTGGGGACAGTCTGCTCTTCCCTGGGTGTGTTACTTTGACAGAGTGAGGTCAGTCTGGTCTTCCCTGAGTGTGTTACTTTGACAGAGTGGGAAGAGTCTGCCCTTCCCTGAGTGTGTTACTTTGACAGAGTGGGGTCAGTCTGTTCTTTCCTAGGTCAGTTACATTGAGAGGGAGGGGTCACTCTGGTCTCCCCTGGGTGTGTTACATTGACAGAGTTGGGTGTGTCTGCTCTTCCCTGGGTCTGTGATAATGACAGAGTGGGGTCAGTCTGCTCTTCCCTGAGTGGGTGACATTGACTGAGTGCGGTCAGTCTGCTCTTCCCTGGGTGGGTTACATTGACAGAATGGGGTCAGTCTGCTTTTCCCTGGGTGTGTTACATTGACAGAGTGGGGACAGTCTGCTCTTCCATGGGTGTGAGACATTGACAGAGTGGGGTCAGGATGCTCTTCCCTGGGTGTGTTACATTGACAGAGTGGGGTCAGTCTGCTCTTCCCTGCGTGTGGTACATTGACAGAGTGGGGTCTGTCTGCCCTTCACTGGGTGTGTTACATTGACAGGGTGGGGTCAGTCTGCTCTTAGCTGGGTGAGTTACATTGGCAGAGTGCGGTCAGTCTGCTCTTTTTTGAGTGTGTTACATTGACAGAGTGGGATCAGTCTGCTCTTTTTTGGGTGTGTTACATTGACAGAGTGGGGTCAGTCTGCTCTTCCCTGGGTGTGTGACATTGACAGAGTGAGGTCAGTCTGCTCTTCCCTGGCTTTGTAACATTGACAGAGTGGGGTCCGTCTGCTCTTCCCTGGGTGTGTTGCATTGACAGAGTGGGGTCAGTCTGATCTTCCCTGGGTATGTTGCATTGACAGAGTGGGGTCAGTCTGCTCTTCCCTGAGAATCTCACATTGACAGAGTGCGGTAAGTCTGCTCTTCCCTGAGAGTGTCAGATTGACAGAGTGGGGTCAGTCTCTCTTCACTGAGAGTGTCACATTGACAGATTGGGGTCAGTCTGCTCTTCCCTGGGTGTGTTACATTGACAGAGTGCGGTCAGTCTGCTCTTCCCTGGGTGAGTTACATGGAGGGAGAGGGGTCAGTCTGCTCTTCACTGGTTGGGTTACATTGACAGAGTGGGGTCAGTCCGCTCTTCTCTGGGTGTGTTGCATTGACAGAGTGGGGTCAGTCTGCTCTTCCCTGGGTGTGTTACATTGACAGAGTGCGGTCAGTCTGCTCTTCCCTGGGTGAGTTACATGGAGGGAGAGGGGTCAGTCTGCTCTTCACTGGGTGGGTTACATTGACAGAGTGGGGTCAGTCCGCTCTTCCCTGGGTGTGTTACATTGACAGAGTGGGGTCAGTCTGCTCTTCCCTGGTTGAGTTACACGGAGGGAGAGGGGTCAGTCTGCTCTTCCCTGGGTGTGTTACATTGACAGAGTGGGGTCAGTCTGCTCTTCCCTGGGTGTGTTACATTGACAGAGTGGGGACAGTCTGCTCTTCCCTGGGTGTGTTACATTAACAGAGTGAGGTCAGTCTGCTCTTCCCTGGGTGCGTGACATTGACAGAGTGGGGTCAGTCTGCTCTTCCCTGGGTGTGTTACATTGAAAGAATGGGGTTAGTCTGCTCTTCCCTGGGTATGTTACATTGACCGAGTGAGGTCAATCTTCTGTTCCCTGGGTGAGTTACATTGACAGAGAGGGGACAATCTGCTCTTCCCTGGCTGTGTTACAATGACAGAGTGGGGTCAGACTGCTCTTCCTTGGGTGTGTTACATTGACAGAGTGGGGTCAGTCTGCTCTTCCCGCGGTGTGTAAAATTGACAGAGTGAGGTCAGTCTGCTCTTCCCTGGGTGAGTTACATTGACAGGGTTGGTTCAGTCTGCTCTCCCCTGGGTGTGATACATTGACAGAGTGGGGTCAGTCTGCTCTTCCCTGGGTGGGTTACATTGACAGAGTGGGGTCAGTCTGTTTTTCCCTGGGTGTGTTACTTTGACAGAGTGGGGTCAGTCTGCTCTTCCCTGAGTGTCTCACATTGACAGAGTGCGGTCAGTCTGCTCTTCCCTGAGAGTGTCACATTGACAGAGTGGGGTCAGTCTGCTGTTCACTGAGAGTGTCACATTGACAGATTGGGGTCAGTCTGCTCTTCCCTGGGTGTGTTACATTGACAGAGTGCGGTCAGTCTGCTCTTCCCTGGGTGAGTTACATGGAGGGAGAGGGGTCAGTCTGCTCTTCCCTGGGTGTGTTACACTGACAGAGTTGGGTCAGTCTGCTCTTCCCTGGGTGTGTTACATTGAAAGAGTGGGGTCAGTCTGCTATTCCCTGGGTGAGTTACACGGAGGGAGAGGGGTCAGTCTGGTCTTCCCTGTGTGTGTTACATTGACAGAGTGGAGTCAGTCTGCTCTTCCCTGGGTGTGTTACATTGACAGAGTGGAGTCAGTCTGCTCTTCCCTGGGTGTGTTACATTGACAGAGTGGGGTCAGTCTGCTCTTCCCTGAGTGTGTTACATTGACAGAGAGGCGTCAGTCTGCTCTTCCCTGGCTGTGTTACAATGACAGAGTGGGATCAGACTGCTCTTCCTTGGGTGTGTTACATTGACAGAGTGGGGTCAGTCTGCTCTTCCCGCGGTGTGTAACGTTGACAGAGTGAGGTCAGTCTGCTCTTCCCTGGGTGAGTTACATAAACTGGGTTGGTTCAGTCTGCTCTCCCCTGGGTGTGATACATTGACAGAGTGGGGTCAGACTGCTATTCCCTGAGTATGTTACATTGACAGAGTGGGGTGTGTCTGCTCTTCCCTGGGTGTGTTACATTGACAGGGTGGGGTCAGTCTGCTCTTCCCTGGGTGTGTTGCATTGACAGAGTGGGGTCAGTCTGATCTTCCCTGGGTATGTTGCATTGACAGAGTGGGGTCAGTCCGCTCTTCCCTTGGTGTGTTACATTGACAGAGTGGGGTCAGTCGGCTCTTCCCTGGGTGTGTTACACTGACAGAGTGGGGTCAGTCTGCTCTTCCCTGGGTGTGTTACATTGACAGAGTGGGGTCAGTCTGCTCTTCCCTGGGTGGGTTACATTGTCAGAGTGGGGTCAGTCTGCTCTTCCCTAGGTGTGTTGCATTGAAAGTGTAGGGTCAGTCTGCTTTTCCCTGGGTGTGTTACATTGACAGAGGGGGGTCAGTCTGCTCTTCCCAGGGTCTGTGATATTGACAGCGTGGGGTCAGTCTGCTCTTCCCTGGGTGTGTTACATTGACAGAGTGGGGTCAGTCTGCTTTTCCCTGGGTGTGTTACATTGACAGGGTGGGGTCAGTCTATCTTCCCTGGGTGAGTTACATGGAGAGAGAGGTGTCAGTCTGCTCTCCCCTGGGTGTGTTGCATTGACGGAGTGGGGTCAGTCTCCTCTTCCCTGGGTGTTTTACATTGAAAGAGTGGGGTCAGTCTGCTATTCCCTGGGTGAGTTACACGGAGGGAGAGGGGTCAGTCTGGTCTTCCCTGGGTGTGTTACATTGACAGAGTGGGGTCAGTCTGCTCTTCCCTGGGTGTGTTACATTGACAGAGTGGGGACAGTCTGCTCTTCCCTGGGTGTGTTACATTGACAGAGTGAGTTCAGTCTGCTCTTCCCTGAGTGTGTTACATTGACAGAGAGGGGTCAGTCTGCTCTTCCCTGGCTATGTTACAATGACAGAATGGGGTCAGACTGCTCTTCCTTGGGTGTGTTACATTGACAGAGTGGGGTCAGTCTGATCTTCCCGCGGTGTGTAACATTGACAGAGTGAGGTCAGTCTGCTCTTCCCTGGGTGAGTGACATTGACAGGGTTGGTTCAGTCTGCTCTCCCCTGGGTGTGAGTTACACGGAGGGAGAGGGGTCAGTCTGCTCTTCCCTGGGTGTGTTACATTGACAGAGTGGGGTCAGTCTGCTCTTCCCTGGGTGTGTTACATTGACAGAGTGGGGACAGTCTGCTCTTCCCTGGGTGTGTTACATTGACAGAGTGAGGTCAGTCTGCTCTTCCCTGAGTGTGTTACTTTGACAGAGTGGGAAGAGTCTGGTCTTCCCTGAGTGTGTTACTTTGGCAGAGTGGGGTCAGTCTGTTCTTCCCTAGGTGAGTTACATTGAGAGAGAGGGGTCACTCTGGTCTCCCCTGGGTGTCTTACATTGACAGAGTTGGGTGAGTCTGCTCTTCCCTGGGTCTGTGATAATGACAGAGTGGGGTCAGTCTGCTCTTCCCTGTGTGGGTTACATTGACTGAGTGGGGTCAGTCTGCTCTTCCCTGGGTGGGTTACATTGACAGAATGGGGTCAGTCTGCTTTTCACTGGGTGATTTACATGGAGGGAGAGGGGTCAGTCTGCTCTTCACTGGGTGGGTTACATTGACAGAGTGGGGTCAGTCCGCTCTTCCCTGGGAGTGTTACATTGACAGAGTGGGGTCAGTCTGCTCTTCCCTGGGTGTGTTACACTGACAGAGTGGGGTCAGTCTGCTCTTCCCTGGGTGTGTTACATTGACAGAGTGGGGTCAGTCTGCTCTTCCCTGGGTGGGTTACATTGTCAGAGTGGGGTCAGTCTGCTCTTCCCTATGTGTGTTGCATTGACAGTGTAGGGTCAGTCTGCTCTTCCCTGGGTGTGTTACATTGACAGAGGGGGGTCAGTCTGCTCTTCCCAGGGTCTGTGATATTGACAGAGTGGGGTCAGTCTGCTCTTCCCTGGGTGTGTTACATTGACAGAGTGGGGTCAGTCTGCTCTTCCCTGGGTGTGTTACATTGACAGAGTGGGGTCAGTCTGCTATTCCCTGGGTGAGTTACACGGAGGGAGAGGGGTCAGTCTGGTCTTCCCTGGGTGTGTTACATTGACAGAGTGGGGTCAGTCTGCTCCTCTCTGGTTGTGTTACATTGACAGAGTGGGGACAGTCTGCTCTTCCCTGGGTGTGTTACATTGACAGAGTGAGGTCAGTCTGCTCTTCCCTGAGTGTGTTACATTGACAGAGAGGGGTCAGTCTGCTCTTCCCTGGCTGTGTTACAATGACAGAGTGGGGTCAGGCTGCTCTTCCTTGGGTGTGTTACATTGACTGAGTGGGGTCAGTCTGCTCTTCCCTGGGTGTGTTGCATTGACAGAGTGGGGTCAGTCTGCTCTTCCCTGGGTATGTTACATTGACAGAGTGGTGTCAGTCTGCTCTTCCCTGGGTGTGTTGCATTGACAGAGTGGGGTCAGTCTGCTCTTCCCTGGGTGTGTTACATTGACAGAGTGGGGTCAGTCTGTTCTTGCTGGGTGTGTTACATTGACAGAGTGGGGTCTGTCTGCTCTTCCCTGGGTGCGTTATATTGACAGGGTGGGGTCAGTCTGCTCTTCCCCGGGTGTGTTACATTGATGGAGTGGGGTCAGTCTGCTCTTCCCTGGGTGGGTTACATTGAAAGAGTGGGGTCAGTCTGCTCTTCCCTGGGTGAGTTACACGGAGGGAGAGGGGTCAGTCTGCTCTTCCCTGGGTGTGTTACATTGACAGAGTTGGGTCAGTCTGCTCTTCCCTGGGTGTGTTACATTGACAGAGTGGGGACAGTCTGCTCTTCCCTGGGTGTGTTACATTGACAGAGTGAGGTCAGTCTGCTCTTCCCTGAGTGTGTTACTTTGACAGAGTGGGAAGAGTCTGCCCTTCCCTGAGTGTGTTACTTTGACAGAGTGGGGTCAGTCTGTTCTTTCCTAGGTCAGTTACATTGAGAGAGAGGGGTCACTCTGGTCTCCCCTGGGTGTGTTACATTGACAGAGTTGTGTGAGTCTACTCTTCCCTGGGTCTGTGATAATGACAGAGTGGGGTCAGTCTGCTCTTCCCTGGGTGGGGTACATTGACTGAGTGCGGTCAGTCTGCTCTTCACTGGGTGGGTTACATTGACAGAATGGGGTCAGTCTGCTTTTCCCTGGGTGAGTTACATTGACAGAGTGGGGTCAGTCCGCTCTTCCCTGGGTGTGTTACATTGACAGAGTGGGGTCAGTCTGCTCTTCCCTGGGTGTGTTACTTTGACAGAGTGGGGTCAGTCTGCTCTTCCCTGGGTGTGTTACACTGACAGAGTGGGGTCAGTCTGCTCTTCCCTGGGTGTGTTACATTGACAGAGGTGGGTCAATCTGCTCTTCCCTGGGTGTGTTTCATTGACAGAGTTGGTCAGTCTGCTCTTCCCTGGGTGTGTTGCATTGACAGAGTGGGGTCAGTCTGCTCTTCCCTGGGTGTGGTACATTGACAGAGTGGGGTCAGTGTGTTCTTCCCTGGGTGTGTTACATTGACAGAGTGGGGTCTGTCTGCTCTTCCCTGGGTGCGTTATATTGACAGGGTGGGATCAGTCTGCTCTTCCCTGGGTGTGTTACATTGATGGAGTGGGGTCAGTCTGCTCTTCCCTGAGTGGGTTACATTGACTGAGTGCGGTTAGTCTGCTCTTCCCTGGGTGGGTTACATTGACAGAATGGGGTCAGTCTGCTTTTCCCTGGGTGAGTTACATGGAGGGAGAGGGGTCAGTCTGCTCTTCACTGGGTGGGTTACATTGACAGAGTGGGGTCAGTCCGCTCTTCCTTGGGTGTGTTACATTGACAGAGTGGGGTCAGTCTGCTCTTCCCTGGGTGTGTTACTTTGACAGAGTGGGGTCAGTCTGCTCTTCCCTGGGTGTGTTACACTGACAGAGTGGGGTCAGTCTGCTCTTCCCTGGGTGTGTTACATTGACAGAGTGGGGTCAGTCTGCTCTTCCCTGGGTGTGTTACATTGACAGAGTGGGGTCAGTCTGCTCTTCCCTGGGTGTGTTGCATTGACAGAGTGGGGTCAGTCTGCTCTTCCCTGGGTGTGTTACATTGACAGAGTGGCGTCAGTCTGTTATTCCCTGGGTGTGTTACATTGACAGAGTGGGGTCTGTCTGCTCTTCCCTGCGTCCGTTATATTGACAGGGTGGGGTCAGTCTGCTCTTCCCCGGGTGTGATACATTGATGGAGTGGGGTCATCTGCTCTTCCCTTGGTGTGTTACATTGAAAGAGTGGGGTCAGTCTGCTCTTCCCTGGGTGAGTTACACGGAGGGAGAGGGGTCAGTCTGCTCTTCCCTGGGTGTGTTACATTGACAGAGTTGGGTCAGTCTGCTCTTCCCTGGGTGTGTTACATTGACAGAGTGGGGACAGTCTACTCTTCCCTGGGTGTGTTACATTGACAGAGTGAGGTCAGTCTGCTCTTCCCTGAGTGTGTTACTTTGACAGAGTGGGAAGAGTCTGCCCTTCCCTGAGTGTGTTACTTTGACAGAGTGGGGTCAGTCTGTTCTTCCCTAGGTCAGTTACATTGAGAGAGAGGGGTCACTCTGGTCTCCCCTGGGTGTGTTACATTGACAGAGTTGGGTGAGTCTGCTCTTCCCTGGGTCTGTGATAATGACAGAGTGGGGTCAGTCTGCTCTTCCCTGAGTGGGTTACATTGACTGAGTGCGGTCAGTCTGCTCTTCCCTGGGTGGGTTACATTGACAGAATGGGGTCAGTCTGCTTTTCCCTGGGTGAGTTACATGGAGGGAGAGGGGTCAGTCTGCTCTTCACTGGTTGGGTTACATTGACAGAGTGGGGTCAGTCCGCTCTTCCCTGGGTGTGTTACATTGACAGAGTGGGGTCAGTCTGCTCTTCCCTGGGTGTGTTACACTGATAGAGTGGGGTCAGTCTGCTTTTCCCTGGGTGTGTTACATTGACAGGGTGGGGTCAGTCTATATTCCCTGGGTGAGTTACATGGAGGGAGAGGGGTCAGACTGCTCTCCCCTGGGTGTGTTGCATTGACAGAGTGGGGTCAGTCTGCTCTTCCCTGGGTGTGTTACATTGAAAGAGTGGGGTCAGTCTGCTATTCCCTGGGTGAGTTACACGGAGGGAGAGGGGTCAGTCTGGTCTTCCCTGGGTGTGTTACATTGACAGAGTGGGGTGAGACTGCTCTTCCCTGGGTGTGTTACATTGACAGAGTGGGGACAGTCTGCTCTTCCCTGGGTGTGTTACATTGACAGAGTGAGGTCAGTCTGCTTTTCCCTGGGTGAGTTACATTGACAGGGTTGGTTCAGTCTGCTCTCCCCTGGGTGTGATACATTGACAGAGTGGGGTCAGACTGCTATTCCCTGAGTATGTTACATTGACAGATTGGGGTGTGTCTGCTCTTCCCTGGGTGTGTTACATTGACAGGGTGGGGTCAGTCTGCTCTTCCCTGGGTGTGTTACATTGACAGAGTGGGGTCAGTCTGCTCTTCCCTGGGTGTGTTGCATTGACAGAGTGGGGTCAGTCTGATCTTTCCTGGTCATGTTGCATTGACAGAGTGGGGTCAGTCTGCTCTTCCCTGGGTGGGTTACATTGACAGAGTGGGGTCAGTCTGTTCTTCCCTGGGTGTGTTACTTTGACAGAGTGGGGTCAGTCTGCTCTTCCCTGAGAGTCTCACATTGACAGAGTGCGGTCAATCTGCTCTTCGCTGAGAGTGTCACATTGACAGAGTGCGGTCAGTCCGCTCTTCACTGAGAGTGTCACATTGACAGATTGGGGTGAGTCTGCTCTTCCCTGGGTGTGTGACATTGACAGAGTGGGGTCAGTCTGCTCTTCCCTGGGTGAGTTACATGGAGGGAGAGGGGTGAGTCTGCTCTTCACTGGGTGGGTTACTTTGACAGAGTGGGGTCAGTCCGCTCTTCTCTGGGTGTGTTATATTGGCAGAGTGGGGTCAGTCTGCGTTTCTCTGGGTTTGTTACTTTGACAGAGTGGGGTCAGTCTGCTCTTCCCTGGGTGTGTTACATTGACAGAGTGGGGTCAGTATGCTCTTCCCTGGGTGTGTTGCATTGACAGAGTGGGGTCAGTCTGTTCTTCCCTGGGTGTGTTACATTGACAGAGAGGGGTCTGTCTGCTCTTCCCTGGGTGCGTTATATTGACAGGGTGGGGTCAGTCTGCTCTTCCCCGGGTGTGTTACATTGATGGAGTGGGGTCATCTGCTCTTCCCTGGGTGTGTTACATTGAAAGAGTGGGGTCAGTCTGTCTTTCTTTGGGTGAGTTACACGGAGGGAGAGGGGTCAGTCTGCTCTTCCCTGGGTGAGTTACACGGAGGGAGAGGGGTCAGTCTGCTCTTCCCTGGGTGTGTTACATTGACAGAGTTGGGTCAGTCTGCTCTTCCTTGGGTGTGTTACATTGACAGAGTGGGGACAGTCTACTCTTCCCTGGGTGTGTTACATTGACAGAGTGAGGTCAGTCTGCTCTTCCCTGAGTGTGTTACTTTGACAGAGTGGGAAGAGTCTGCCCTTCCCTGAGTGTGTTACTTTGACAGAGTGGGGTCAGTCTGTTCTTCCCTAGGTCAGTTACATTGAGAGAGAGGGGTCACTCTGGTCTCCCCTGGGTGTGTTACATTGACAGAGTTGGGTGAGTCTGCTCTTCCCTGGGTCTGTGATAATGACAGAGTGGGGTCAGTCTGCTCTTCCCTGAGTGGGTTACATTGACTGAGTGCGGTCAGTCTGCTCTTCCCTGGGTGGGTTACATTGACAGAATGGGGTCAGTCTGCTTTTCCCTGGGTGAGTTACATGGAGGGAGAGGGGTCAGTCTGCTCTTCACTGGTTGGGTTACATTGACAGAGTGGGGTCAGTCCGCTCTTCCCTGGGTGTGTTACATTGACAGAGTGGGGTCAGTCTGCTCTTCCCTGGGTGTGTTACACTGATAGAGTGGGGTCAGTCTGATCTTCCCTGGGTGTGTTACATTGACAGAGTGGGGTCAGTCTGCTCTTCCCTGGTTGGGTTACATTGTCAGATTGGGGTCAGTCTGCTCTTCCCTGGGTGTGTTGCATTGACAGTGTAGGGTCAGTCTGCTCTTCCCTGGGTGTGTTACATTGACAGAGGGGGGTCAGTCTGCTCTTCCCTGGGTGTGTTACATTGAAAGAGTGGGGTCAGTCTGCTCTTCCCTGGGTGTGTTACATTGACAGAGTGGGGTCAGTCTGCTTTTCCCTGGGTGTGTTACATTGACAGGGTGGGGTCAGTCTATATTCCCTGGGTGAGTTACATGGAGAGAGAGGGGTCAGACTGCTCTCCCCTGGGTGTGTGGCATTGACAGAGTGGGGTCAGTCTGCTCTTCCCTGGGTGTGTTACATTGAAAGAGTGGGGTCAGTCTGCTATTCCCTGGGTGAGTTACACGGAGGGAGAGGGGTCAGTCTGGTCTTCCCTGGGTGTGTTACATTGACAGAGTGGGGTGAGACTGCTCTTCCCTGGGTGTGTGACATTGACAGAGTGGGGACAGTCTGCTCTTCCCTCGGTGTGTTACATTGACAGAGTGAGGTCAGTCTGCTTTTCCCTGGGTGAGTTACATTGACAGGGTTGGTTCAGTCTGCTCTCCCCTGGGTGTGATACATTGACAGAGTGGGGTCAGACTGCTATTCCCTGAGTATGTTACATTGACAGAGTGGGGTGTGTCTGCTCTTCCCTGGGTGTGTTACATTGACAGGGTGGGGTCAGTCTGCTCTTCCCTGGGTGTGTTACATTGACAGAGTGGGGTCAGTCTGCTCTTCCCTGGGTGTGTTGCATTGACAGAGTGGGGTCAGTCTGATCTTTCCTGGGCATGTTGCATTGACAGAGTGGGGTCAGTCTGCTCTTCCCTTGGTGTGTTACATTGACAGAGTGGGGTCAGTCTGTTCTTCCCTGGGTGTGTTACTTTGACAGAGTGCGGTCAATCTGCTCTACACTGAGAGTGTCACATTGACAGAGTGGGGTCAGTCTGCTCTTCACTGAGAGTGTCACATTGACAGATTGGGGTCAGTCTGATCTTCCCTGGGTGTGTGACATTGACAGAGTGCGGTCAGTCTGCTCTTCCCTGGGTGAGTTACATGGAGGGAGAGGGGTCAGTCCGCTCTCCCCTGGGTGTGATACATTGACAGAGTGGGGTCAGACTGCTATTCCCTGAGTATGTTACATTGACAGAGTGGGGTCAGTCTGCCCTTCCCTGGTTGTGTTACATTCACAGAGTGGGGTCAGTCTGCTCTTCCCTGGGTGTGTTACATTGACAGAGTGGGGTCTGTCTGCTCTTCCCTGGGTGCGTTATATTGACAGGGTGGGGTCAGTCTGCTCTTCCCCGGGTGTGTTACATTGATGGAGTTGTGTCAGTCTGCTCTTCCCTGGGTGTGTTACATTGAAAGAGTGGGGTCTGTCTGCTCTTCCCTGGGTGCGTTATATTGACAGGGTGGGGTCAGTCTGCTCTTCCCCGGGTGTGTTACATTGATGGAGTTGGGTCAGTCTGCTCTTCCCTGGGTGTGTTACATTGACAGAGTGGGGTCTGTCTGCTCTTCCCTGGGTGCGTTATATTGACAGGGTGGGGTCAGTCTGCTCTTCCCCGGGTGTGTTACATTGATGGAGTTGGGTCAGTCTGCTCTTCCCTGGGTGTGTTACATTGACAGAGTGGGGTCAGTCTGCTCTTCCCTGGGTGTGTTACATTGACAGAGTGGGGACAGTCTGCTCTTCCCTGGGTGTGTTACATTGACAGAGTGAGGTCAGTCTGCCCTTCCCTGAGTGTGTTACTTTGACAGAGTGGGAAGAGTCTGGTCTTCCCTGAGTGTGTTACTTTGACAGAGTGGGGTCAGTCTGTTCTTCCCTAGGTGAGTTACATTGAGAGAGAGGGGTCACTCTGGTCTCCCCTGGGTGTCTTACATTGACAGAGTTGGGTGAGTCTGCTCTTCCCTGGGTCTGTGATAATGACAGAGTGGGGTCAGTCTGCTCTTCCCTGTGTGGGTTACATTGACTGAGTGGGGTCAGTCTGCTCTTCCCTGGGTGGGTTACATTGACAGAATGGGGTCAGTCTGCTTTTCACTGGGTGAGTTACATGGAGGGAGAGGGGTCAGTCTGCTCTTCACTGGGTGGGTTACATTGACAGAGTGGGGTCAGTCCGCTCTTCCCTGGGTGTGTTACATTGACAGAGTGGGGTCAGTCTGCTCTTCCCTATGTGTGTTGCATTGACAGTGTAGGGTCAGTCTGCTCTTCCCTGGGTGTGTTACATTGACAGAGGGGGGTCAGTCTGCTCTTCCCAGGGTCTGTGATATTGACAGAGTGGGGTCAGTCTGCTCTTCCCTGGGTGTGTTACATTGACAGAGTGGGGTCAGTCTGCTCTTCCCTGGGTGTGTTACATTGACAGAGTGGGGTCAGTCTGCTATTCCCTGGGTGAGTTACACGGAGGGAGAGGGGTCAGTCTGGTCTTCCCTGGGTGTTTTACATTGACAGAGTGGGGTCAGTCTGCTCTTCCTTGGGTGTGTTACATTGACAGAGAGGGGTCAGTCTGCTCTTCCCTGAGTGTGTTACATTGACAGAGAGGGGTCAGTCTGCTCTTCCCTGGCTGTGTTACAATGACAGAGTGGGGTCAGGCTGCTCTTCCTTGGGTGTGTTACATTGACAGAGTGGGATCAGTCTGCTCTTCCCGCGGTGTGTTACATTGACAGAGTGAGGTCAGTCTGCTCTTCCCTGGGTGAGTTACATTGACAGGGTTGGTTCAGTCTGCTCTCCCCTGGGTGTGATACATTGACAGAGTGGGGTCAGACTGCTATTCCCTGAGTATGTTACACTGACAGATTGGGGTGTGTCTGCTCTTCCCTGGGTGTGTTACATTGACAGGGTGGTGTAAGTCTGCTCTTCCCTGGGTGTGTTACATTGACAGAGTGGGGTCAGTCTGTTCTTCCCTGGGTGTGTTGCATTGACAGAGTGGGGTCAGTCTGCTCTTCCCTGGGTGCGTTATATTGACAGGGTGGGGTCAGTCTGCTCTTCCCCGGGTGTGTTACATTGATGGAGTGGGTTCAGTCTGCTCTTCCCTGGGTGTGTTACATTGAAAGAGTGGGGTCAGTCTGCTCTTCCCTGGGTGTGTTACATTGACAGAGTTGTGTCAGTCTGCTCTTCCCTGGGTGTGTTACATTGACAGAGTGGGGACAGTCTGCTCTTCCCTGGGTGTGTTACATTGACAGAGTGAGGTCAGTCTGCTCTTCCCTGAGTGTGTTACTTTGACAGAGTGTGAAGAGTCTGCCCTTCCCTGAGTGTGTTACTTTGACAGAGTGGGGTCAGTCTGTTCTTTCCTAGGTCAGTTACATTGAGAGAGAGGGGTCACTCTGGTCTCCCCTGGGTGTGTTACATTGACAGAGTTGGGTGAGTCTGCTCTTCCCTGGGTCTGTGATAATGACAGAGTGGGGTCAGTCTGCTCTTCCCTGGGTGGGTTACATTGACTGAGTGCGGTCAGTCTGCTCTTCCCTGGGTGGGTTACATTGACAGAATGGGGTCAGTCTGCTTTTCCCTGGGTGAGTTACATGGAGGGAGAGGGGTCAGTCTGCTCTTCACTGGGTGGGTTACATTGACAGAGTGGGGTCAGTCCGCTCTTCCCTGGGTGTGTTACATTGACAGAGTGGGGTCAGTCTGCTCTTCCCTGGGTGTGTTACATTGACAGAGTGGGGTCAGTCTGCTCTTCCCTGGTTGGGTTACATTGTCAGAGTGGGGTCAGTCTTCTCTTCCCTGGGTGGGTTACATTGACAGAGGGGGGTCAGTCTGCTCTTCCCAGGGTCTGTGATATTGACAGAGTGGGGTCAGTCTGCTCTTCCCTGGGTGGGGTACATTGACTGAGTGCGGTCAGTCTGCTCTTCCCCGGGTGTGTTACATTGATGGAGTTGTGTCAGTCTGCTCTTCCCTGGGTGTGTTACATTGAAAGAGTGGGGTCTGTCTGCTCTTCCCTGGGTGCGTTATATTGACAGGGTGGGGTCAGTCTGCTCTTCCCCGGGTGTGTTACATTGATGGAGTTGGGTCAGTCTGCTCTTCCCTGGGTGTGTTACATTGACAGAGTGGGGTCTGTCTGCTCTTCCCTGGGTGCGTTATATTGACAGGGTGTGGTCAGTCTGCTCTTCCCCGGGTGTGTTACATTGATGGAGTTGGGTCAGTCTGCTCTTCCCTGGGTGTGTTACATTGACAGAGTGGGGTCAGTCTGCTCTTCCCTGGGTGTGTTACATTGACAGAGTGGGGTCAGTCTGCCCTTCCCTGAGTGTGTTACTTTGACAGAGTGGGGTCAGTCTGTTCTTCCCTAGGTCAGTTACATTGAGAGAGAGGGGTCACTCTGGTCTCCCCTGGGTGTGTTACGTTGACAGAGTTGGGTGAGTCTGCTCTTCCCTGGGTCTGTGATAATGACAGAGTGGGGTCAGTCTGCTCTTCCCTGAGTGGGTTACATTGACTGAGTGCGGTTAGTCTGCTCTTCCCTGGGTGGGTTACATTGACAGAATGGGGTCAGTCTGCTTTTCCCTGGGTGAGTTACATGGAGGGAGAGGGGTCAGTCTGCTCTTCACTGGGTGGGTTACATTGACAGAGTGGGGTCAGTCCGCTCTTCCTTGGGTGTGTTACATTGACAGAGTGGGGTCAGTCTGCTCTTCCCTGGGTGTGTTACTTTGACAGAGTGGGGTCAGTCTGCTCTTCCCTGGGTGTGTTACACTGACAGAGTGGGGTCAGTCTGCTCTTCCCTGGGTGTGTTACATTGACAGAGTGGGGTCAGTCTGCTCTTCCCTGGGTGTGTTACACTGACAGAGTGGGGTCAGTCTGCTCTTCCCTGGGTGTGTTGCATTGACAGAGTGGGGTCTGTCTGCTCTTCACTGCGTCCGTTATATTGACAGGGTGGGGTCAGTCTGCTCTTCCCCGGGTGTGATACATTGATGGAGTGGGGTCATCTGCTCTTCCCTTGGTGTTTTACATTGAAAGAGTGGGGTCAGTCTGCTTTTCCCTGGGTGAGTTACATGGAGGGAGAGGGGTCAGTCTGCTCCTCACTGGGTGGGTTACATTGACAGAGTGGGGTCTGTCTGCTCTTCCCTGGGTGTGTTACATTAACAGAGTGGGGTCAGTCTGCTCTTCCCTGGGTATGTTACACTGACAGAGTGGGGTCAGTCTGCTCTTCCCTGGGTGTGTTACTTTGACAGAGTGGGGTCAGTCTGCTCTTCCCTGGGTGTGTTACACTGACAGAGTGGGGTCAGTCTGCTCTTCCCTGGGTGTGTTACATTGACAGAGTGGGGTCAGTCTGCTCTTCCCTGGGTGTGTTACACTGACAGAGTGGGGTCAGTCTGCTCTTCCCTGAGTGGGTTACATTGACTGAGTGCGGTCAGTCTGCTCTTCCCTGGGTGGGTTACATTGACAGAATGGGGTCAGTCTGCTTTTCCCTGGGTGAGTTACATGGAGGGAGAGGGGTCAGTCTGCTCTTCACTGGTTGGGTTACATTGACAGAGTGGGGTCAGTCCGCTCTTCCCTGGGTGTGTTACATTGACAGAGTGGGGTCAGTCTGCTCTTCCCTGGGTGTGTTACACTGATAGAGTGGGGTCAGTCTGATCTTCCCTGGGTGTGTTACATTGACAGAGTGGGGTCAGTCTGCTCTTCCCTGGTTGGGTTACATTGTCAGATTGGGGTCAGTCTGCTCTTCCCTGGGTGTGTTGCATTGACAGTGTAGGGTCAGTCTGCTCTTCCCTGGGTGTGTTACATTGACAGAGGGGGGTCAGTCTGCTCTTCCCAGGGTCTGTGATATTGACAGAGTGCGGTCAGTCTGCTCTTCCCTGGGTGTGTTACATTGACAGAGTGGGGTCAGTCTGCTTTTCCCTGGGTGTGTTACATTGACAGGGTGGGGTCAGTCTATATTCCCTGGGTGAGTTACATGGAGAGAGAGGGGTCAGACTGCTCTCCCCTGGGTGTGTTGCATTGACAGAGTGGGGTCAGTCTGCTCTTCCCTGGGTGTGTTACATTGAAAGAGTGGGGTCAGTCTGCTATTCCCTGGGTGAGTTACACGGAGGGAGAGGGGTCAGTCTGGTCTTCCCTGGGTGTGTTACATTGACAGAGTGGGGTGAGACTGCTCTTCCCTGGGTGTGTGACATTGACAGAGTGGGGACAGTCTGCTCTTCCCTCGGTGTGTTACATTGACAGAGTGAGGTCAGTCTGCTTTTCCCTGGGTGAGTTACATTGACAGGGTTGGTTCAGTCTGCTCTCCCCTGGGTGTGATACATTGACAGAGTGGGGTCAGACTGCTATTCCCTGAGTATGTTACATTGACAGAGTGGGGTGTGTCTGCTCTTCCCTGGGTGTGTTACATTGACAGGGTGGGGTCCGTCTGCTCTTCCCTGGGTGTGTTACATTGACAGAGTGGGGTCAGTCTGCTCTTCCCTGGGTGTGTTGCATTGACAGAGTGGGGTCAGTCTGATCTTTCCTGGGCATGTTGCATTGACAGAGTGGGGTCAGTCTGCTCTTCCCTTGGTGTGTTACATTGACAGAGTGGGGTCAGTCTGTTCTTCCCTGGGTGTGTTACTTTGACAGAGTGCGGTCAATCTGCTCTACACTGAGAGTGTCACATTGACAGAGTGGGGTCAGTCTGCTCTTCACTGAGAGTGTCACATTGACAGATTGGGGTCAGTCTGATCTTCCCTGGGTGTGTGACATTGACAGAGTGCGGTCAGTCTGCTCTTCCCTGGGTGAGTTACATGGAGGGAGAGGGGTCAGTCCGCTCTCCCCTGGGTGTGATACATTGACAGAGTGGGGTCAGACTGCTATTCCCTGAGTATGTTACATTGACAGAGTGGGGTCAGTCTGCCCTTCCCTGGTTGTGTTACATTCACAGAGTGGGGTCAGTCTGCTCTTCCCTGGGTGTGTTACATTGACAGAGTGGGGTCTGTCTGCTCTTCCCTGGGTGCGTTATATTGACAGGGTGGGGTCAGTCTGCTCTTCCCCGGGTGTGTTACATTGATGGAGTTGTGTCAGTCTGCTCTTCCCTGGGTGTGTTACATTGAAAGAGTGGGGTCTGTCTGCTCTTCCCTGGGTGCGTTATATTGACAGGGTGGGGTCAGTCTGCTCTTCCCCGGGTGTGTTACATTGATGGAGTTGGGTCAGTCTGCTCTTCCCTGGGTGTGTTACATTGACAGAGTGGGGTCTGTCTGCTCTTCCCTGGGTGCGTTATATTGACAGGGTGGGGTCAGTCTGCTCTTCCCCGGGTGTGTTACATTGATGGAGTTGGGTCAGTCTGCTCTTCCCTGGGTGTGTTACATTGACAGAGTGGGGTCAGTCTGCTCTTCCCTGGGTGTGTTACATTGACAGAGTGGGGACAGTCTGCTCTTCCCTGGGTGTGTTACATTGACAGAGTGAGGTCAGTCTGCTCTTCCCTGAGTGTGTTACTTTGACAGAGTGGGAAGAGTCTGGTCTTCCCTGAGTGTGTTACTTTGACAGAGTGGGGTCAGTCTGTTCTTCCCTAGGTGAGTTACATTGAGAGAGAGGGGTCACTCTGGTCTCCCCTGGGTGTCTTACATTGACAGAGTTGGGTGAGTCTGCTCTTCCCTGGGTCTGTGATAATGACAGAGTGGGGTCAGTCTGCTCTTCCCTGTGTGGGTTACATTGACTGAGTGGGGTCAGTCTGCTCTTCCCTGGGTGGGTTACATTGACAGAATGGGGTCAGTCTGCTTTTCACTGGGTGAGTTACATGGAGGGAGAGGGGTCAGTCTGCTCTTCACTGGGTGGGTTACATTGACAGAGTGGGGTCAGTCCGCTCTTCCCTGGGTGTGTTACATTGACAGAGTGGGGTCAGTCTGCTCTTCCCTATGTGTGTTGCATTGACAGTGTAGGGTCAGTCTGCTCTTCCCTGGGTGTGTTACATTGACAGAGGGGGGTCAGTCTGCTCTTCCCAGGGTCTGTGATATTGACAGAGTGGGGTCAGTCTGCTCTTCCCTGGGTGTGTTACATTGACAGAGTGGGGTCAGTCTGCTCTTCCCTGGGTGTGTTACATTGACAGAGTGGGGTCAGTCTGCTATTCCCTGGGTGAGTTACACGGAGGGAGAGGGGTCAGTCTGGTCTTCCCTGGGTGTTTTACATTGACAGAGTGGGGTCAGTCTGCTCTTCCTTGGGTGTGTTACATTGACAGAGAGGGGTCAGTCTGCTCTTCCCTGAGTGTGTTACATTGACAGAGAGGGGTCAGTCTGCTCTTCCCTGGCTGTGTTACAATGACAGAGTGGGGTCAGGCTGCTCTTCCTTGGGTGTGTTACATTGACAGAGTGGGATCAGTCTGCTCTTCCCGCGGTGTGTTACATTGACAGAGTGAGGTCAGTCTGCTCTTCCCTGGGTGAGTTACATTGACAGGGTTGGTTCAGTCTGCTCTCCCCTGGGTGTGATACATTGACAGAGTGGGGTCAGACTGCTATTCCCTGAGTATGTTACACTGACAGATTGGGGTGTGTCTGCTCTTCCCTGGGTGTGTTACATTGACAGGGTGGTGTAAGTCTGCTCTTCCCTGGGTGTGTTACATTGACAGAGTGGGGTCAGTCTGTTCTTCCCTGGGTGTGTTGCATTGACAGAGTGGGGTCAGTCTGCTCTTCCCTGGGTGCGTTATATTGACAGGGTGGGGTCAGTCTGCTCTTCCCCGGGTGTGTTACATTGATGGAGTGGGTTCAGTCTGCTCTTCCCTGGGTGTGTTACATTGAAAGAGTGGGGTCAGTCTGCTCTTCCCTGGGTGTGTTACATTGACAGAGTTGTGTCAGTCTGCTCTTCCCTGGGTGTGTTACATTGACAGAGTGGGGACAGTCTGCTCTTCCCTGGGTGTGTTACATTGACAGAGTGAGGTCAGTCTGCTCTTCCCTGAGTGTGTTACTTTGACAGAGTGTGAAGAGTCTGCCCTTCCCTGAGTGTGTTACTTTGACAGAGTGGGGTCAGTCTGTTCTTTCCTAGGTCAGTTACATTGAGAGAGAGGGGTCACTCTGGTCTCCCCTGGGTGTGTTACATTGACAGAGTTGGGTGAGTCTGCTCTTCCCTGGGTCTGTGATAATGACAGAGTGGGGTCAGTCTGCTCTTCCCTGGGTGGGTTACATTGACTGAGTGCGGTCAGTCTGCTCTTCCCTGGGTGGGTTACATTGACAGAATGGGGTCAGTCTGCTTTTCCCTGGGTGAGTTACATGGAGGGAGAGGGGTCAGTCTGCTCTTCACTGGGTGGGTTACATTGACAGAGTGGGGTCAGTCCGCTCTTCCCTGGGTGTGTTACATTGACAGAGTGGGGTCAGTCTGCTCTTCCCTGGGTGTGTTACATTGACAGAGTGGGGTCAGTCTGCTCTTCCCTGGTTGGGTTACATTGTCAGAGTGGGGTCAGTCTTCTCTTCCCTGGGTGGGTTACATTGACAGAGGGGGGTCAGTCTGCTCTTCCCAGGGTCTGTGATATTGACAGAGTGGGGTCAGTCTGCTCTTCCCTGGGTGGGGTACATTGACTGAGTGCGGTCAGTCTGCTCTTCCCCGGGTGTGTTACATTGATGGAGTTGTGTCAGTCTGCTCTTCCCTGGGTGTGTTACATTGAAAGAGTGGGGTCTGTCTGCTCTTCCCTGGGTGCGTTATATTGACAGGGTGGGGTCAGTCTGCTCTTCCCCGGGTGTGTTACATTGATGGAGTTGGGTCAGTCTGCTCTTCCCTGGGTGTGTTACATTGACAGAGTGGGGTCTGTCTGCTCTTCCCTGGGTGCGTTATATTGACAGGGTGTGGTCAGTCTGCTCTTCCCCGGGTGTGTTACATTGATGGAGTTGGGTCAGTCTGCTCTTCCCTGGGTGTGTTACATTGACAGAGTGGGGTCAGTCTGCTCTTCCCTGGGTGTGTTACATTGACAGAGTGGGGTCAGTCTGCCCTTCCCTGAGTGTGTTACTTTGACAGAGTGGGGTCAGTCTGTTCTTCCCTAGGTCAGTTACATTGAGAGAGAGGGGTCACTCTGGTCTCCCCTGGGTGTGTTACATTGACAGAGTTGGGTGAGTCTGCTCTTCCCTGGGTCTGTGATAATGACAGAGTGGGGTCAGTCTGCTCTTCCCTGAGTGGGTTACATTGACTGAGTGCGGTTAGTCTGCTCTTCCCTGGGTGGGTTACATTGACAGAATGGAGTCAGTCTGCTTTTCCCTGGGTGAGTTACATGGAGGGAGAGGGGTCAGTCTGCTCTTCACTGGGTGGGTTACATTGACAGAGTGGGGTCAGTCCGCTCTTCCTTGGGTGTGTTACATTGACAGAGTGGGGTCAGTCTGCTCTTCCCTGGGTGTGTTACTTTGACAGAGTGGGGTCAGTCTGCTCTTCCCTGGGTGTGTTACACTGACAGAGTGGGGTCAGTCTGCTCTTCCCTGGGTGTGTTACATTGACAGAGTGGGGTCAGTCTGCTCTTCCCTGGGTGTGTTACACTGACAGAGTGGGGTCAGTCTGCTCTTCCCTGGGTGTGTTGCATTGACAGAGTGGGGTCTGTCTGCTCTTCACTGCGTCCGTTATATTGACAGGGTGGGGTCAGTCTGCTCTTCCCCGGGTGTGATACATTGATGGAGTGGGGTCATCTGCTCTTCCCTTGGTGTTTTACATTGAAAGAGTGGGGTCAGTCTGCTTTTCCCTGGGTGAGTTACATGGAGGGAGAGGGGTCAGTCTGCTCTTCACTGGGTGGGTTACATTGACAGAGTGGGGTCAGTCTGCTCTTCCCTGGGTGTGTTACATTGACAGAGTGGGGTCAGTCTGCTCTTCCCTGGGTATGTTACACTGACAGAGTGGGGTCAGTCTGCTCTTCCCTGGGTGTGTTACTTTGACAGAGTGGGGTCAGTCTGCTCTTCCCTGGGTGTGTTACACTGACAGAGTGGGGTCAGTCTGCTCTTCCCTGGGTGTGTTACATTGACAGAGTGGGGTCAGTCTGCTCTTCCCTGGGTGTGTTACACTGACAGAGTGGCGTCAATGTGTTCTTCCCTGGGTGTGTTACATTGACAGAGTGGGGTCTGTCTGCTCTTCACTGCGTCCGTTATATTGACAGGGTGGGGTCAGTCTGCTCTTCCCCGGGTGTGATACATTGATGGAGTGGGGTCATCTGCTCTTCCCTTGGTGTTTTACATTGAAAGAGTGGGGTCAGTCTGCTCTTCCCTGGGTGAGTTACACGGAGGGAGAGGGGTCAGTCTGCTCTTCCCTGGGTGTGTTACATTGACAGAGTTGGGTCAGTCTGCTCTTCCTTGGGTGTGTTACATTGACAGAGTGGGGACAGTCTACTCTTCCCTGGGTGTGTTACATTGACAGAGTGAGGTCAGTCTGCTCTTCCCTGAGTGTGTTACTTTGACAGAGTGGGAAGAGTCTGCCCTTCCCTGAGTGTGTTACTTTGACAGAGTGGGGTCAGTCTGTTCTTCCCTAGGTCAGTTACATTGAGAGAGAGGGGTCACTCTGGTCTCCCCTGGGTGTGTTACATTGACAGAGTTGGGTGAGTCTGCTCTTCCCTGGGTCTGTGATAATGACAGAGTGGGGTCAGTCTGCTCTTCCCTGAGTGGGTTACATTGACTGAGTGCGGTCAGTCTGCTCTTCCCTGGGTGGGTTACATTGACAGAATGGGGTCAGTCTGCTTTTCCCTGGGTGAGTTACATGGAGGGAGAGGGGTCAGTCTGCTCTTCACTGGTTGGGTTACATTGACAGAGTGGGGTCAGTCCGCTCTTCCCTGGGTGTGTTACATTGACAGAGTGGGGTCAGTCTGCTCTTCCCTGGGTGTGTTACACTGATAGAGTGGGGTCAGTCTGCTCTTCCCTGGGTGTGTTACATTGACAGAGTGGGGTCAGTCTGCTCTTCCCTGGTTGGGTTACATTGTCAGATTGGGGTCAGTCTGCTCTTCCCTGGGTGTGTTGCATTGACAGTGTAGGGTCAGTCTGCTCTTCCCTGGGTGTGTTACATTGACAGAGGGGGGTCAGTCTGCTCTTCCCAGGGTCTGTGATATTGACAGAGTGCGGTCAGTCTGCTCTTCCCTGGGTGTGTTACATTGACAGAGTGGGGTCAGTCTGCTTTTCCCTGTGTGTGTTACATTGACAGGGTGGGGTCAGTCTATATTCCCTGGGTGAGTTACATGGAGAGAGAGGGGTCAGACTGCTCTCCCCTGGGTGTGTTGCATTGACAGAGTGGGGTCAGTCTGCTCTTCCCTGGGTGTGTTACATTGTAAGAGTGGGGTCAGTCTGCTATTCCCTGGGTGAGTTACACGGAGGGAGAGGGGTCAGTCTGGTCTTCCCTGGGTGTGTTACATTGACAGAGTGGGGTGAGACTGCTCTTCCCTGGGTGTGTGACATTGACAGAGTGGGGACAGTCTGCTCTTCCCTCGGTGTGTTACATTGACAGAGTGAGGTCAGTCTGCTTTTCCCTGGGTGAGTTACATTGACAGGGTTGGTTCAGTCTGCTCTCCCCTGGGTGTGATACATTGACAGAGTGGGGTCAGACTGCTATTCCCTGAGTATGTTACATTGACAGAGTGGGGTGTGTCTGCTCTTCCCTGGGTGTGTTACATTGACAGGGTGGGGTCAGTCTGCTCTTCCCTGGGTGTGTTACATTGACAGAGTGGGGTCAGTCTGCTCTTCCCTGGGTGTGTTGCATTGACAGAGTGGGGTCAGTCTGATCTTTCCTGGGCATGTTGCATTGACAGAGTGGGGTCAGTCTGCTCTTCCCTTGGTGTGTTACATTGACAGAGTGGGGTCAGTCTGTTCTTCCCTGGGTGTGTTACTTTGACAGAGTGCGGTCAATCTGCTCTACACTGAGAGTGTCACATTGACAGAGTGGGGTCAGTCTGCTCTTCACTGAGAGTGTCACATTGACAGATTGGGGTCAGTCTGATCTTCCCTGGGTGTGTGACATTGACAGAGTGCGGTCAGTCTGCTCTTCCCTGGGTGAGTTACATGGAGGGAGAGGGGTCAGTCTGCTCTTCACTGGGTGGGTTACATTGACAGAGTGGGGTCAGTCCGCTCTCCCCTGGGTGTGATACATTGACAGAGTGGGGTCAGACTGCTATTCCCTGAGTATGTTACATTGACAGAGTGGGGTCAGTCTGCCCTTCCCTGGTTGTGTTACATTCACAGAGTGGGGTCAGTCTGCTCTTCCCTGGGTGTGTTACATTGACAGAGTGGGGTCTGTCTGCTCTTCCCTGGGTGCGTTATATTGACAGGGTGGGGTCAGTCTGCTCTTCCCCGGGTGTGTTACATTGATGGAGTTGTGTCAGTCTGCTCTTCCCTGGGTGTGTTACATTGAAAGAGTGGGGTCTGTCTGCTCTTCCCTGTGTGCGTTATATTGACAGGGTGGGGTCAGTCTGCTCTTCCCCGGGTGTGTTACATTGATGGAGTTGGGTCAGTCTGCTCTTCCCTGGGTGTGTTACATTGACAGAGTGGGGTCTGTCTGCTCTTCCCTGGGTGCGTTATATTGACAGGGTGGGGTCAGTCTGCTCTTCCCCGGGTGTGTTACATTGATGGAGTTGGGTCAGTCTGCTCTTCCCTGGGTGTGTTACATTGACAGAGTGGGGTCAGTCTGCTCTTCCCTGGGTGTGTTACATTGACAGAGTGGGGACAGTCTGCTCTTCCCTGGGTGTATTACATTGACAGAGTGAGGTCAGTCTGCTCTTCCCTGAGTGTGTTACTTTGACAGAGTGGGAAGAGTCTGGTCTTCCCTGAGTGTGTTACTTTGACAGAGTGGGGTCAGTCTGTTCTTCCCTAGGTGAGTTACATTGAGAGAGAGGGGTCACTCTGGTCTCCCCTGGGTGTCTTACATTGACAGAGTTGGGTGAGTCTGCTCTTCCCTGGGTCTGTGATAATGACAGAGTGGGGTCAGTCTGCTCTTCCCTGTGTGGGTTACATTGACTGAGTGGGGTCAGTCTGCTCTTCCCTGGGTGGGTTACATTGACAGAATGGGGTCAGTCTGCTTTTCACTGGGTGAGTTACATGGAGGGAGAGGGGTCAGTCTGCTCTTCACTGGGTGGGTTACATTGACAGAGTGGGGTCAGTCCGCTCTTCCCTGGGTGTGTTACATTGACAGAGTGGGGTCAGTCTGCTCTTCCCTATGTGTGTTGCATTGACAGTGTAGGGTCAGTCTGCTCTTCCCTGGGTGTGTTACATTGACAGAGGGGGGTCAGTCTGCTCTTCCCAGGGTCTGTGATATTGACAGAGTGGGGTCAGTCTGCTCTTCCCTGGGTGTGTTACATTGACAGAGTGGGGTCAGTCTGCTCTTCCCTGGGTGTGTTACATTGACAGAGTGGGGTCAGTCTGCTATTCCCTGGGTGAGTTACACGGAGGGAGAGGGGTCAGTCTGGTCTTCCCTGGGTGTGTTACATTGACAGAGTGGGGTCAGTCTGCTCTTCCCTGGGTGTGTTACATTGACAGAGAGGGGTCAGTCTGCTCTTCCCTGAGTGTGTTACATTGACAGAGAGGGGTCAGTCTGCTCTTCCCTGGCTGTGTTACAATGACAGAGTGGGGTCAGGCTGCTCTTCCTTGGGTGTGTTACATTGACAGAGTGGGATCAGTCTGCTCTTCCCGCGGTGTGTTACATTGACAGAGTGAGGTCAGTCTGCTCTTCCCTGGGTGAGTTACATTGACAGGGTTGGTTCAATCTGCTCTCCCCTGGGTGTGATACATTGACAGAGTGGGGTCAGACTGCTATTCCCTGAGTATGTTACACTGACAGATTGGGGTGTGTCTGCTCTTCCCTGGGTGTGTTACATTGACAGGGTGGTGTCAGTCTGCTCTTCCCTGGGTGTGTTACATTGACAGAGTGGGGTCAGTCTGTTCTTCCCTGGGTGTGTTGCATTGACAGAGTGGGGTCAGTCTGCTCTTCCCTGGGTGTGTTACATTGACAGAGTGGGGTCAGTCTGTTCTTCCCTGGGTGTGTTACATTGACAGAGTGGGGTCTGTCTGCTCATCCCTGGGTGCGTTATATTGACAGGGTGGGGTCAGTCTGCTCTTCCCCGGGTGTGTTACATTGATGGAGTGGGGTCAGTCTGCTCTTCCCTGGGTGTGTTACATTGAAAGAGTGGGGTCAGTCTGCTCTTCCCTGGGTGTGTTACATTGACAGAGTTGTGTCAGTCTGCTCTTCCCTGGGTGTGTTACATTGACAGAGTGGGGACAGTCTGCTCTTCCCTGGGTGTGTTACATTGACAGAGTGAGGTCAGTCTGCTCTTCCCTGAGTGTGTTACTTTGACAGAGTGTGAAGAGTCTGCCCTTCCCTGAGTGTGTTACTTTGACAGAGTGGGGTCAGTCTGTTCTTTCCTAGGTCAGTTACATTGAGAGAGAGGGGTCACTCTGGTCTCCCCTGGGTGTGTTACATTGACAGAGTTGGGTGAGTCTGCTCTTCCCTGGGTCTGTGATAATGACAGAGTGGGGTCAGTCTGCTCTTCCCTGGGTGGGTTACATTGACTGAGTGCGGTCAGTCTGCTCTTCCCTGGGTGGGTTACATTGACAGAATGGGGTCAGTCTGCTTTTCCCTGGGTGAGTTACATGGAGGGAGAGGGGTAAGTCTGCTCTTCACTGGGTGGGTTACATTGACAGAGTGGGGTCAGTCCGCTCTTCCCTGGGTGTGTTACATTGACAGAATGGGGTCAGTCTGCTCTTCCCTGGGTGTGTTACATTGACAGAGTGGGGTCAGTCTGCTCTTCCCTGGTTGGGTTACATTGTCAGAGTGGGGTCAGTCCTCTCTTCCCTGGGTGGGTTACATTGACAGAGGGGGGTCAGTCTGCTCTTCCCAGGGTCTGTGATATTGACAGAGTGGGGTCAGTCTGCTCTTCCCTGGGTGGGGTACATTGACTGAGTGCGGTCAGTCTGCTCTTCCCTGGGTGGGTTACATTGACAGAATGGGGTCAGTCTGCTTTTCCCTGGGTGAGTTACATGGAGGGAGAGGGGTCAGTCTGCTCTTCACTGGGTGGGTTACATTGACAGAGTGGGGTCAGTCCGCTCTTCCCTGGGTGTGTTACATTGACAGAGTGGGGTCAGTCTGCTCTTCCCTGGGTGTGTTACATTGACAGAGTGGGGTCAGTCTGCTCTTCCCTGGTTGGGTTACATTGTCAGAGTGGGGTCAGTCTTCTCTTCCCTGGGTGTGTTGCATTGATAGTGTAGGGTCAGTCTGCTCTTCCCTGGGTGTGTTACATTGACAGAGTGGGGTCAGTCTGCTCTTCCCTGGGTGTGTTACATTGACAGGGTGGGGTCAGTCTATCTTCCCTGGGTGTGTTACATGGAGAGAGAGGGGTCAGTCTGCTCTCCCCTGGGTGTGTTGCATTGACAGAGTGGGGTCAGTCTGCTCTTCCCTGGGTGTGTTACATTGAAAGAGTGGGGTCAGTCTGCTATTCCCTGGGTGAGTTACACGGAGGGAGAGGGGTCAGTCTGGTCTTCCCTGGGTGTGTTACATTGACAGAGTGGGGTCAGTCTGATCTTCCCTGGGTGTGTTGCATTGACAGAGTGGGGTCAGTCTGATCTTCCCTGGGTGTGTTACATTGACAGAGTGGGGTCAGTCTGCTCTTCCCGCGGTGTGTAACATTGACAGAGTGAGGTCAGTCTGCTCTTCCCTGGGTGAGTTACATTGACAGGGTTGGTTCAGTCTGCTCTCCCCTGGGTGTGATACATTGACATAGTGGGGTCAGACTGCTATTCCCTGAGAATGTTACATTGACAGAGTGGGGTGTGTCTGCTCTTCCCTGCGTGTGTTACATTGACAGGGTGGGGTCAGTCTGCTCTTCCCTGGGTGTGTTACATTGACAGAGTGGGGTCAGTCTGATCTTCCCTGGGTGTGTTGCATTGACAGAGTGGGGTCAGTCTGATCTTCCCTGGGTATGTTGCATTGACAGAGTGGGGTCAGTCTGCTCTTCCCTGGGTGGGTTACATTGACAGAGTGGGGTCAGTCTGTTCTTCCCTGGGTGTGTTACTTTGACAGAGTGGGGTCAGTCTGCTCTTCCCTGAGAGTCTCACATTGACAGAGTGCGGTCAATCTGCTCTTCGCTGAGAGTGTCACATTGACAGAGTGGGGTCAGTCTGCTCTTCACTGAGAGTGTCACATTGACAGATTGGGGTCAGTCTGCTCTTCCCTGGGTGTGTGACATTGACAGAGTGCGGTCAGTCTGCTCTTCCCTGGGTGGGTTACATGGAGGGAGAGGGGTCAGTCTGCTCTTCACTGGGTGGGTTACATTGACAGAGTGGGGTCAGTCCGCTCTTCTCTGGGTGTGTTACATTGACAGAGTGGGGTCAGTATGCGCTTCTCTGGGTGTGTTACTTTGACAGAGTGGGGTCAGTCTGCTCTTCCCTGGGTGTGTTACACTGACAGAGTGGGGTCAGTCTGCTCTTCCCTGGGTGTGTTACATTGACAGAGTGGGGTCAATCTGCTCTTCCCTGGGTGTGTTACATTGACAGAGTGGGGTCAGTCTGCTCTTCCCTGGGTGTGTTGCATTGACAGAGTGGGGTCAGTCTGCTCTTCCCTGGGTATGTTACATTGACAGAGTGGGGTCAGTCTGTTCTTCCCTGGGTGTGTTACATTGACAGAACGGGGTCTGTCTGCTCTTCCCTGGGTGTGTTACATTGACAGAGTGGGGTCAGTCTTCTCTTCCCTGGGTGTGTTACATTGACAGATTGGGGTCAATCTGCTCTTCCCTGGGTGTGTTACATTGACAGAGTGGGGTAAGTCTGCTCTCCCCTGGGTGTCTGACATTGACAGAGTGGGGTCAGTCTGTTCTTCCCTGGGTGTGTTACATTGAAAGAATGGGGCCAGTCTGCTCTTCCCTGGCTGTGTTACATTGACAGAGTGGGGTCAGTCTGCTCTTCCCTGGGTGTGTTACATTGACAGAGTGGGGTCTGTCTGCTCTTCCCTGGGTGCGTTATATTGACAGGGTGGGGTCAGTCTGCTCTTCCCCGGGTGTGTTACATTGATGGAGTGGGGTCAGTCTGCTCTTCCCTGGGTGTGTTACATTGAAAGAGTGGGGTCAGTCTGCTCTTCCCTGGGTGAGTTACACGGAGGGAGAGGGGTCAGTCTGCTCTTCCCTGGGTGTGTTACATTGACAGAGTTGGGTCAGTCTGCTCTTCCCTGGGTGTGTTACATTGACAGAGTGGGGACAGTCTGCTCTTCCCTGGGTGTGTTACTTTGACAGATTGGGAAGAGTCTGCCCTTCCCTGAGTGTGTTACTTTGACAGAGTGGGGTCAGTCTGTTCTTCCCTAGGTCAGTTACATTGAGAGAGAGGGGTCACTCTGGTCTCCCCTGGGTGTGTTACATTGACAGAGTTGGGTGAGTCTGCTCTTCCCTGGGTCTGTGATAATGACAGAGTGGGGTCAGTCTGCTCTTCCCTGGGTGGGTTACATTGACTGAGTGCGGTCAGTCTGCTCTTCCCTGGGTGGGTTCCATTGACAGAATGGGGTCAGTCTGCTTTTCCCTGTGTGAGTTACATGGAGGGAGAGGGGTCAGTCTGCTCTTCACTGGGTGGGTTTCATTGACAGAGTGGGGTCAGTCCGCTCTTCCCTGGTTGGGTTCCATTGTCAGAGTGGGGTCAGTCTGCTCTTCCCTGGGTGTGTTGCATTGACAGTGTTGGGTCAGTCTGCTCTTCCCTGGGTGGGTTACATTGACAGAGGGGGGTCAGTCTGCTCTTCCCAGGGTCTGTGATATTGACAGAGTGGGGTCAGTCTGCTCTTCCCTGGGTGTGTTACATTGACAGAGTGGGGTCAGTCTGCTTTTCCCTGGGTGTGTTACATTGACAGGGTGGGGTCAGTCTATCTTCCCTGGGTGAGTTACATGGAGAGAGCGGGTTCAGTCTGCTCTCCCCTGGGTGTGTTTCATTGACAGAGTGGGGTCAGTCTGCTCTTCCCTGGTTGTGTTACATTGAAAGAGTGGGGTCAGTCTGCTATTCCCTAGGTGAGTTACACGGAGGGAGAGGGGTCAGTCTGGTCTTCCCTGGATGTGTTACATTGACAGAGTGGGGTCAGTCTGCTCTTCCCTGGGTGTGTTACATTGACAGAGTGGGGACAGTCTGCTCTTCCCTGGGTGTGTTACATTGAAAGAGTGGGGTCAGTCTGCTATTCCCTAGATGAGTTACACGGAGGGAGAGGGGTCAGTCTGGTCTTCCCTGGGTGTGTTACATTGACAGAGTGGGGTCAGTCTGCTCTTCCCTGGGTGTGTTACATTGACAGAGTGGGGACATTCTGCTCTTCCCTGGGTGTGTTACATTGACAGAGTGAGGTCAGTCTGCTCTTCCCTGAGTGTGTTACATTGACAGAGAGGGGTCAGTCTGCTCTTCCCTGGCTGTGTTACAATGACAGAGTGGGGTCAGACTGCTCTTCCTTGGGTGTGTTACATTGACAGAGTGGGGTCAGTCTGCTCTTCCCGCGGTGTGTAACATTGACAGAGTGAGGTCAGTCTGCTCTTCCCTGGGTGAGTTACATTGACAGGGTTGGTTCAGTCTGCTCTCCCCTGGGTGTGATACATTGACAGAGTGGGGTCAGACTGCTGTTCCCTGAGTATGTTACATTGACAGAGTGGGGTGTGTCTGCTCTTCCCTGGGTGTGTTACATTGACAGAGTGGGGTCAGTCTGCTCTTCCCTGGGTGTGTTTTATTGACAGAGTGGGGTCAGTCTGCTCTTCCCTGGGTGTGTTACATTGAAAGAGTGGGGTCAGTCTGCTCTTCCCTGGGTGTGTTACATTGACAGAGAGGGGTCAGTCTGCTCTTCCCTGAGTGTGTTACATTGACAGAGAGGGGTCAGTCTGCTCTTCCCTGGCTGTGTTACAATGACAGAGTGGGGTCAGGCTGCTCTTCCTTGGGTGTGTTACATTGAGAGAGTGGGATCAGTCTGCTCTTCCCGCGGTGTGTTACATTGACAGAGTTAGGTCAGTCTGCTCTTCCCTGGGTGAGTTACATTGACAGGGTTGGTTCAATCTGCTCTCCCCTGGGTGTGATACATTGACAGAGTGGGGTCAGACTGCTATTCCCTGAGTATGTTACACTGACAGATTGGGGTGTGTCTGCTCTTCCCTGGGTGTGTTACATTGACAGGGTGGTGTCAGTCTGCTCTTCCCTGGGTGTGTTACATTGACAGAGTGGGGTCAGTCTGTTCTTCCCTGGGTGTGTTGCATTGACAGAGTGGGGTCAGTCTGCTCTTCCCTGGGTGTGTTACATTGACAGAGTGGGGTCAGTCTGTTCTTCCCTGGGTGTGTTACATTGACAGAGTGGGGTCTGTCTGCTCATCCCTGGGTGCGTTATATTGACAGGGTGGGGTCAGTCTGCTCTTCCCCGGGTGTGTTACATTGATGGAGTGGGGTCAGTCTGCTCTTCCCTGGGTGTGTTACATTGAAAGAGTGGGGTCAGTCTGCTCTTCCCTGGGTGTGTGACATTGACAGAGTTGTGTCAGTCTGCTCTTCCCTGGGTGTGTTACATTGACAGAGTGGGGACAGTCTGCTCTTCCCTGGGTGTGTTACATTGACAGAGTGAGGTCAGTCTGCTCTTCCCTGAGTGTGTTACTTTGACAGAGTGTGAAGAGTCTGCCCTTCCCTGAGTGTGTTACTTTGACAGAGTGGGGTCAGTCTGTTCTTTCCTAGGTCAGTTACATTGAGAGAGAGGGGTCACTCTGGTCTCCCCTGGGTGTGTTACATTGACAGAGTTGGGTGAGTCTGCTCTTCCCTGGGTCTGTGATAATGACAGAGTGGGGTCAGTCTGCTCTTCCCTGGGTGGGTTACATTGACTGAGTGCGGTCAGTCTGCTCTTCCCTGGGTGGGTTACATTGACAGAATGGGGTCAGTCTGCTTTTCCCTGGGTGAGTTACATGGAGGGAGAGGGGTCAGTCTGCTCTTCACTGGGTGGGTTACATTGACAGAGTGGGGTCAGTCCGCTCTTCCCTGGGTGTGTTACATTGACAGAGTGGGGTCAGTCTGCTCTTCCCTGGGTGTGTTACATTGACAGTGTGGGGTCAGTCTGCTCTTCCCTGGTTGGGTTACATTGTCAGAGTGGGGTCAGTCCTCTCTTCCCTGGGTGGGTTACATTGACAGAGGGGGGTCAGTCTGCTCTTCCCAGGGTCTGTGATATTGACAGAGTGGGGTCAGTCTGCTCTTCCCGGGGTGGGGTACATTGACTGAGTGCGGTCAGTCTGCTCTTCCCTGGGTGGGTTACATTGACAGAATGGGGTCAGTCTGCTTTTCCCTGGGTGAGTTACATGGAGGGAGAGGGGTCAGTCTGCTCTTCACTGGGTGGGTTACATTGACAGAGTGGGGTCAGTCCGCTCTTCCCTGGGTGTGTTACATTGACAGAGTGGGGTCAGTCTGCTCTTCCCTGGGTGTGTTACATTGACAGAGTGGGGTCAGTCTGCTCTTCCCTGGTTGGGTTACATTGTCAGAGTGGGGTCAGTCTTCTCTTCCCTGGGTGTGTTGCATTGATAGTGTCGGGTCAGTCTGCTCTTCCCTGGGTGTGTTACATTGACAGAGTGGGGTCAGTCTGCTTTTCCCTGGGTGTGTTACATTGACAGGGTGGGGTCAGTCTATCTTCCCTGGGTGTGTTACATGGAGAGAGAGGGGTCAGTCTGCTCTCCCCTGGGTGTGTTGCATTGACAGAGTGGGGTCAGTCTGCTCTTCCCTGGGTGTGTTACATTGAAAGAGTGGGGTCAGTCTGCTATTCCCTGGGTGAGTTACACGGAGGGAGAGGGGTCAGTCTGGTCTTCCCTGGGTGTGTTACATTGACAGAGTGGGGTCAGTCTGATCTTCCCTGGGTGTGTTGCATTGACAGAGTGGGGTCAGTCTGATCTTCCCTGGGTGTGTTACATTGACAGAGTGGGGTCAGTCTGCTCTTCCCGCGGTGTGTAACATTGACAGAGTGAGGTCAGTCTGCTCTTCCCTGGGTGAGTTACATTGACAGGGTTGGTTCAGTCTGCTCTCCCCTGGGTGTGATACATTGACATAGTGGGGTCAGACTGCTATTCCCTGAGAATGTTACATTGACAGAGTGGGGTGTGTCTGCTCTTCCCTGCGTGTGTTACATTGACAGGGTGGGGTCAGTCTGCTCTTCCCTGGGTGTGTTACATTGACAGAGTGGGGTCAGTCTGATCTTCCCTGGGTGTGTTGCATTGACAGAGTGGGGTCAGTCTGATCTTCCCTGGGTATGTTGCATTGACAGAGTGGGGTCAGTCTGCTCTTCCCTGGGTGGGTTACATTGACAGAGTGGGGTCAGTCTGTTCTTCCCTGGGTGTGTTACTTTGACAGAGTGGGGTCAGTCTGCTCTTCCCTGAGAGTCTCACATTGACAGAGTGCGGTCAATCTGCTCTTCGCTGAGAGTGTCACATTGACAGAGTGGGGTCAGTCTGCTCTTCACTGAGAGTGTCACATTGACAGATTGGGGTCAGTCTGCTCTTCCCTGGGTGTGTGACATTGACAGAGTGCGGTCAGTCTGCTCTTCCCTGGGTGGGTTACATGGAGGGAGAGGGGTCAGTCTGCTCTTCACTGGGTGGGTTACATTGACAGAGTGGGGTCAGTCCGCTCTTCTCTGGGTGTGTTACATTGACAGAGTGGGGTCAGTATGCGCTTCTCTGGGTGTGTTACTTTGACAGAGTGGGGTCAGTCTGCTCTTCCCTGGGTGTGTTACACTGACAGAGTGGGGTCAGTCTGCTCTTCCCTGGGTGTGTTACATTGACAGAGTGGGGTCAATCTGCTCTTCCCTGGGTGTGTTACATTGACAGAGTGGGGTCAGTCTGCTCTTCCCTGGGTGTGTTGCATTGACAGAGTGGGGTCAGTCTGCTCTTCCCTGGGTATGTTACATTGACAGAGTGGGGTCAGTCTGTTCTTCCCTGGGTGTGTTACATTGACAGAACGGGGTCTGTCTGCTCTTCCCTGGGTGTGTTACATTGACAGAGTGGGGTCAGTCTTCTCTTCCCTGGGTGTGTTACATTGACAGATTGGGGTCAATCTGCTCTTCCCTGGGTGTGTTACATTGACAGAGTGGGGTAAGTCTGCTCTCCCCTGGGTGTCTGACATTGACAGAGTGGGGTCAGTCTGTTCTTCCCTGGGTGTGTTACATTGACAGAATGGGGTCAATCTGCTCTTCCCTGGGTGTGTTACATTGACAGTGTGGGGTCAGTCTTCTCTTCCCTGGGTGTGTTGCATTGACAGAGTGGGGTCAGTCTGCTCTTACCTGGGTGTGTTACATTGACAGAGTGGGTTCAGTCTGCCCTTCCCAGGTTGTGTTACATTGACAGAGTGGGGTCAGTCTACTCTTCCCTGTGTGTGTTACATTGACAGAGTGGGGTCTGTCTGCTCTTCCCTGGGTGCGTTACATTGACAGGGTGTGGTCAGTCTGCTCTTCCCCGGGTGTGTTACATTGATGGAGTGGGGTCAGACTGCTCTTCCCTGGGTGTGTTACATTGAAAGAGTGGGGTCAGTCTGCTCTTCCCTGGGTGAGTTACACAGAGGGAGAGGGGTCAGTCTGCTCTTCCCTGGGTGTGTTACATTGACAGAGTGGGGTCAGTCTGCTCTTCCCTGGGTGTGTTACATTGACAGAGTGGGGAGAGTCTGCTCTTCCCTGGGTGTGTTACATTGACAGAGTGAGGTCAGTCTGCTCTTCCCTGGGTGCGTGACATTGACAGAGTGGGGTCAGTCTGCTCTTCCCTGGGTGTGTTACATTGAAAGAATGGGGTTAGTCTGCTCTTCCCTGGGTATGTTACATTGACCGAGTGAGGTCAATCTTCTGTTCCCTGGGTGAGATACATTGACAGAGAGGGGTCAATCTGCTCTTCCCTGGCTGTGTTACAATAACAGAGTGGGGTCAGACTGCTCTTCCTTGGGTGTGTTACATTGACAGAGTGGGGTCAGTCTGCTCTTCCCGCGGTGTGTAACATTGACAGAGTGAGATCAGTCTGCTCTTCCCTGGGTGTGTTACATTGACAGGGTTGGTTCAGTCTGCTCTCCCCTGGGTGTGATACATTGACAGAGTGGCGTCATTCTGCTCTTCCCTGGGTGAGTTACATGGAGGGAGAGGGGTCAGTCTGCTCTTCACTGGGTGGGTTACATTGACAGAGTGGGGTCAGTCCGCTCTTCTCTGGGTGTGTTACTTTGACAGTGTGGGGTCAGTCTGCTCTTCCCTGGGTGTGTTACACTGACAGAGTGAGGTCAGTCTGCTCTTCCCTGGGTGTGTTACATTGACAGAGTGGGGTCAGTCTGTTCTTCCCTGGGTGTGTTACTTTGACAGAGTGGGGTCAGTCTGCTCTTCCCTGGGTGTGTTACTTTGACAGTGTGGGGTCAGTCTGTTCTTCCCTGGGTGTGTTACATTGACAGGATGGGGTCAGTCTGCTCTTCCCCGAGTGTGTTACATTGACAGAGTGGGGTCAGTCTGCTCTTCCCTGGGTCTGTTACATTGACAGAGTGGGGTAAATCTGCTCTTCCCTGGGTGTGTTACATTGATAGAGAGGGGTCAGTCTGCTCTTCCCTGGGTGGTTTACATTGACCGAGTGCGGTCAGTCTGCTATTCTCTGGATGTGTTACATTGAAAGTGTGGGGTTAGTCTGCTCTTCCCTGGGTGCGTGACATTGACAGAGTGGGGTCAGTCTGCTCTTCCCTGGGTGTGTTACATTGACAGAGTGGGGTCAGTCTGCTCTTCCCTGGGTGTGTTACATTGACAGAGTGGGGTTAGTCTGCTCTTCCCTGGGTATGTTACATTGACCGAGTGAGGTCAATCTTCTGTTCCCTGGGTGAGTTACATTGACAGAGAGGGGTCAGTCTGCTCTTCCCTGGCTGTGTTACAATGACAGAGTGGGGTCAGACTGCTCTTCCTTGGGTGTGTTAAATTGACAGAGTGGGGTCAGTCTGCTCTTCCCGCGGTGTGTTACATTGACAGAGTGAGGTCAGTCTGCTCTTCCCTGGGTGAGTTACATTGACAGGGTGGGGTCAGTCTGCTCTCCCCTGGGTGTGATACATTGACAGAGTGGGGTCAGACTGCTATTCCCTGAGTATGTTACATTGACAGAGTGGGGTCAGTCTGCCCTTCCCTGGTTGTGTTACATTCACAGAGTGGGGTCAGTCTGCTCTTCCCTGGGTGTGTTACATTGACAGAGTGGGGTCTGTCTGCTCTTCCCAGGGTCTGTGATATTGACAGAGTGGGATCAGTCTGCTCTTCCCCGGGTGTGTTACATTGATGGAGTGGGGTCAGTCTGCTCTTCCCTGGGTGTGTTACATTGAAAGAGTGGGGTCAGTCTGCTCTTCCCTGGGTGAGTTACACGGAGGGAGAGGGGTCAGTCTGCTCTTCCCTGGGTGTGTTACATTGACAGAGTGGGGTCAGTCTGCTCTTCCCTGGGTGTGTTACACTGACAGAGTGGGGTCAGTCTGCTCTTCCATGGGTGTGTTACATTGACAGAGTGGGGTCAATCTGCTCTTCCCTGGGTGTGTTACATTGACAGTGTGAGGTCAGTCTTCTCTTCCCTGGGTGTGTTGCATTGACAGAGTGGGGTCAGTCTGCTCTTACCTGGGTGTGTTACATTGACAGAGTGGGTTCAGTCTGCCCTTCCCTGGTTGTGTTACATTGATAGAGTGGGGTCAGTCTGCTCTTCCCTGTGTGTGTTACATTGACAGAGTGGGGTCTGTCTGCTCTTCCCTGGGTGCGTTACATTGACAGGGTGTGGTCAGTCTGCTCTTCCCCGGGTGTGTTACATTGATGGAGTGGGGTCAGTCTGCTCTTCCCTGGGTGTGTTACATTGAAAGAGTTGGGTCAGTCTGCTCTTCCCTGGGTGAGTTACACGGAGGGAGAGGGGTCAGTCTGCTCATCCCTGGGTGTGTTACATTGACAGAGTGGGGTCAGTCTGCTCTTCCCTGGGTGTGTTACATTGACAGAGTGGGGAGAGTCTGCTCTTCCCTGGGTGTGTTACATTGACAGAGTGAGGTCAGTCTGCTCTTCCCTGGGTGCGTGACATTGACAGAGTGGGGTCAGTCTGCTCTTCCCTGGGTGTGTTACATTGAAAGAATGGGGTTAGTCTGCTCTTCCCTGGGTATGTTACATTGACCGAGTGAGGTCAATCTTCTGTTCCCTGGGTGAGTTACATTGACAGAGAGGGGTCAATCTGCTCTTCCCTGGCTGTGTTACAATAACAGAGTGGGGTCAGACTGCTCTTCCTTGGGTGTGTTACATTGACAGAGTGGGGTCAGTCTGCTCTTCCCGCGGTGTGTAACATTGACAGAGTGAGATCAGTCTGCTCTTCCCTGGGTGTGTTACATTGACAGGGTTGGTTCAGTCTGCTCTCCCCTGGGTGTGATACATTGACAGAGTGGGGTCATTCTGCTCTTCCCTGGGTGAGTTACATGGAGGGAGAGGGGTCAGTCTGCTCTTCACTGGGTGGGTTACATTGACAGAGTGGGGTCAGTCCGCTCTTCTCTGGGTGTGTTACTTTGACAGTGTGGGGTCAGTCTGCTCTTCCCTGGGTGTGTTACACTGACAGTGTGGGGTCAGTCTGTTCTTCTCTGGGTGTGTTACATTGACAGGATGGGGTCAGTCTGCTCTTCCCCGAGTGTGTTACATTGACAGAGTGGGGTCAGTCTGCTCTTCCCTGGGTCTGTTACATTGACAGAGTGGGGTAAATCTGCTCTTCCCTGGGTGTGTTACATTGATAGAGAGGGGTCAGTCTGCTCTTCCCTGGGTGGTTTACATTGACCGAGTGCGGTCAGTCTGCTATTCTCTGGATGTGTTACGTTGAAAGTGTGGGGTTAGTCTGCTCTTCCCTGGGTGCGTGACATTGACAGAGTGGGGTCAGTCTGCTCTTCCCTGGGTGTGTTACATTGACAGAGTGGGGTCAGTCTGCTCTTCCCTGGGTGTGTTACATTGACAGAGTGGGGTTAGTCTGCTCTTCCCTGGGTATGTTACATTGACCGAGTGAGGTCAATCTTCTGTTCCCTGGGTGCGTGACATTGACAGAGAGGGGTCAGTCTGCTCTTCCCTGGCTGTGTTACAATGACAGAGTGGGGTCAGACTGATCTTCCTTGGGTGTGTTACATTCACAGAGTGGGGTCAGTCTGCTCTTCCCTGGGTGTGTTACATTGACAGAGTGGGGTCTGTCTGCTCTTCCCAGGGTCTGTGATATTGACAGAGTGGGGTCAGTCTGCTCTTCCCCGGGTGTGTTACATTGATGGAGTGGTGTCAGTCTGCTCTTCCCTGGGTGTGTTACATTGAAAGAGTGGGGTCAGTCTGCTCTTCCCTGGGTGAGTTACACGGAGGGAGAGGGGTCAGTCTGCTCTTCCCTGGATGTGTTACATTGACAGAGTGGGGACAGTCTGCTCTTCCCTGGGTGTGTTACATTGACAGAGTGAGGTCAGTCTCCTCTTCCCTGAGTGTGTTACTTTGACAGAGTGGGAAGAGTCTGCTCTTCCCTGAGTGTGTTACTTTGACAGAGTTGGGTCAGTCTGCTCTTCCCTAGGTGAGTTACATTGAGATAGAGGGGTCACTCTGGTCTCCCCTGGGTGTGTTACATTGACAGAGTTGGGTGAGTCTGCTCTTCCCTGGGTCTGTGATAATGACAGAGTGGGGTCAGTCTGCTCTTCCCTGGGTGCGTGACATTGACTGAGTGCGGTCAGTCTGCTCTTCCCTGGGTGGGTTACATTGACAGAATGGGGTCAGTCTGCTTTTCCCTGGGTGAGTTACATGGAGGGAGAGGGGTTAGTCTGCTCTTCACTGGGTGGGTTACATTGACAGAGTTGGGTCAGTCCGCTCTTCCCTGGGTGTGTTACATTGACAGAGTGGGGTCAGTCTGCTCTTCCCTGGGTGTGTTACACTGACAGAGTGGGGTCAGTCTGCTCTTCCCTGGGTGTGTTACATTGACAGAGTGGGGTCAGTCTGCTCTTCCCTGGGTGGGTTACATTGTCAGAGTGGGGTCAGTCTGCTCTTCCCTGGGTGTGTTGCATTGACAGTGTAGGGTCAGTCTGCTCTTCCCTGGGTGTGTTACATTGACAGAGGGGGGTCAGTCTGCTCTTCCCTGGGTGTGTTACATTGACAGTGTGGGGTCAGTCTGCTTTTCCCTGGGTGAGTTACATTGACAGGGTGGGGTCAGTCTATCTTCCCTGGGTGAGTTACATGGAGAGAGAGGGGTCAGTCTGCTCTCCCCTGGGTGTGTTGCATTGACAGAGTGGGGTCAGTCTGCTCTTCCCTGGGTGTGTTACACTGAAAGAGTGGGGTCAGTCTGCTATTCCCTGGGTGAGTTACACGGAGGGAGAGGGGTCAGTCTGGTCTTCCCTGGGTGTGTTACATTGACAGAGTGGGGTCAGTCTGCTCTTCCCTGGGTGTGTTACATTGACAGAGTGGGGACAGTCTGCTCTTCCCTGGGTGTGTTACATTGACAGAGTGAGGTCAGTCTGCTCTTCCCTGAGTGTGTTACATTGACAGGGAGGGGTCAGTCTGCTCTTCCCTGGCTGTGTTACAATGACAGAGTGGGGTCAGACTGCTCTTCCTTGGGTGTGTTACATTGACAGAGTGGGGTCAGTCTGCTCTTCCCGCGGTGTGTAACATTGACAGAGTGAGGTCAATCTGCTCTTCCCTGGGTGAGTTACATTGACAGGGTTGGTTCAGTCTGCTCTCCCCTGGGTGTGATACATTGAGAGAGTGGGGTCAGACTGCTATTCCCTGAGTATGTTACATTGACAGAGTGGGGTGTGTCTGCTCTTCCCTGGGTGTGTTACATTGACAGGGTGGGGTCAGTCTGCTCTTCCCTGGGTGTGTTACATTGACAGAGTGGGGTCAGTCTGCTCTTCCCTGGGTGTGTTGCATTGACAGAGTGGGGTCAGTCTGATCTTCCCTGGGTATGTTGCATTGACAGAGTGGGGTCAGTCTGCTCTTCCCTGGGTGGGTAACATTGACAGAGTGGGGTCAGTCTGCTCTTCCCTGGGTGGGTAACATTGACAGAGTGGGGTCAGTCTGTTCTTCCCTGGGTGTGTTACTTTGACAGAGTGGGGTCAGTCTGCTCTTCCCTGAGAGTCTCACATTGACAGAGTGCGGTCAGTCTGCTCTTCCCTGAGAGTTTCACATTGACAGAGTGGGGTCAGTCTGCTCTTCACTGAGAGTGTCACATTGACAGATTGGGGTCAGTCTGCTCTTCCCTGGGTGTGTGACATTGACAGAGTGGGGTCAGTCTGCTCTTCCCTGGGTGAGTTACATTGACAGAGTGGGGTCAGTCTGCTCTACACTGGGTGGATTACATTGACAGAGTGCGGTCAGTCCGCTCTTCTCTGGGTGTGTTTCATTTACAGAGTGGGTTCAGTCTGCTCTTCTCTGGGTGTGTTACTTTGACAGAGTGGGGTCAGTCTGCTCTTCCCTGGGTGTGTTACACTGACAGAGTGGGGTCAGTCTGCTCTTCCCTGGGTGTGTTACATTGACAGAGTGGGGTCAGTCTGCTCTTCCCTGGGTGTGTTACATTGACAGAGTGGGGTCAGTCTGCTCTTCCCTGGGTGTGTTGCATTGACAGAGTGGGGTCAGTCTGCTCTTCCCTGCGTGTGTTACATTGACAGAGTGGGGTGTGTCTGCTCTTCCCTGGGTGTGTTACATTTACAGGGTGGGGTTTGTCTGCTCTTCCCTGGGTGTGTTACATTGACAGAGTGGGGTCAGTCTGCTCTTCCCTGGGTGTGTTGCATTGACAGAGTGGGGTCAGTCTGATCTTCCCTGGGTATGTTGCATTGACAGAGTGGGGTCAGTCTGCTCTTCCCTGGGTGGGTTACATTGACAGAGTGGGGTCAGTCTGTTCTTCCCTGGGTGTGTTACTTTGACAGAGTGGGGTCAGTCTGCTCTTCCCTGAGAGTCTCACATTGACAGAGTGCGGTCAATCTGCTCTTCGCTGAGAGTGTCACATTGACAGAGTGGGGTCAGTCTGCTCTTCACTGAGAGTGTCACATTGACAGATTGGGGTCAGTCTGCTCTTCCCTGTGTGTGTTACATTGACAGAGTGCGGTCAGTCTGCTCTTCCCTGGGTGGGTTACAAGAAGGGAGAGGGGTCAGTCTGCTCTTCACTGGGTGGGTTACATTGACAGAGTGAGGTCAGTCTGTTCTTCCCTGAGTGTGTTACATTGACAGAATGGGGTCAGTCTGCTCTTCCCTGGCTGTGTGACATTGACAGAGTGGGGTCAGTCTGCTCTTCCCTGGGTCTGTTACATTGAGAGAGTGGGGTGAATCTGCTCTTCCCTGGGTGTGTTACATTGACAGAGAGGGGTCAGTCTGCTCTTCCCTGGGTGGTTTACATTGACCGAGTGATGTCAGTCTGCTCTTCTCTGGATGTTATACATTGAAAGTGTGGGGTCAGTCTGCTCTTCCCTGGGTGTGTTACATTGACACAGTGGGATCAATCTTCCCATCCCTGGGTGTGTTACATTGACCGAGTGCGGTCAGTCTGCTCTTCCCTGGGTGCGTGACATTGACAGGGTGTGGTCAGTCTGCTCTTCCCCGGGTGTGTTACATTGATGGAGTGGGGTCAGTCTGCTCTTCCCTGGGTGTGTTACATTGAAAGAGTGGGGTCAGTCTGCTCTTCCCTGGGTGAGTTACACGGAGGGAGGGGGTCAGTCTGCTCTTCCCTGGGTGTGTTACATTGACAGAGTGGGGTCAGTCTGCTCTTCCCTGGGTGTGTTACATTGACAGAGTGGGGAGAGTCTGCTCTTCCCTGGGTGTGAGACATTGACAGAGTGAGGTCAGTCTGCTCTTCCCTGGGTGCGTGACATTGACAGAGTGGGGTCAGTCTGCTCTTCCCTGGGTGTGTTACATTGAAAGAATGGGGTTAGTCTGCTCTTCCCTGGGTTTGTTACATTGACCGAGTGAGGTCAATCTTCTGTTCCCTGGGTGAGTTACATTGACAGAGAGGGGTCAATCTGCTCTCCCCTGGCTGTGTTACAATAACAGAGTGGGGTCAGACTGCTCTTTCTTGGGTGTGTTACATTGACAGAGAGGGGTCAGTCTGCTCTTCCCTGGGTGTGTTACATTGACAGAGTGAGATCAGTCTGCTCTTCCCTGGGTGTGTTACATTTACAGGGTTGGTTCAGTCTGCTCTCCCCTGGGTGTGATACATTGACAGAGTGGGGTCATTCTGCTCTTCCCTGGGTGAGTTACATGGAGGGAGAGGGGTCAGTCTGCTCTTCACTGGGTGGGTTACATTGACAGAGTGGGGTCAGTCCGCTCTTCTCTGGGTGTGTTACTTTGACAGTGTGGGGTCAGTCTGCTCTTCCCTGGGTGTGTTACACTGACAGAGTGGGGTCATTCTGCTCTTCCCTGGGTGTGTTACAACGACAGAGTGGGGTCAGTCTGTTCTTCCCTGGGTGTGTTACTTTGACAGAGTGGGGTCAGTGTGCTCTTCCCTGGGTGTGTTACTTTGACAGTGTGGGGTCAGTCTGCTCTTCCCTGGGTGTGTTACATTGACAGATTGGGGTCAATCTGCTCTTCCCTGGGTGTGTTACATTGACAGAGTGTGGTAAGTCTGCTCTCCCCTGGGTGTCTGACATTGACAGAGTGGGGTCAGTCTGTTCTTCCCTGGGTGTGTTACATTGACAGGATGGGGTCAGTCTGCTCTTCCCCGAGTGTGTTACATTGACAGAGTGGGGTCAGTCTGCTCTTCCCTGGGTGTGTTACATTGACAGGATGGGGTCAGTCTGCTCTTCCCTGGGTGTGTTACATTGACAGATTGGGGTCAATCTGCTCTTCCCTGGGTGTGTTACATTGACAGAGTGTGGTAAGTCTGCTCTCCCCTGGGTGTCTGACATTGACAGAGGGGGGTCAGTCGGCTCTTCCCAGGGTCTGTGATATTGACAGAGTGGGGTCAGTCTGCTCTTCCCTGGGTGTGTTACATTGACAGTGTGGGGTCAGTCTGCTTTTCCCTGGGTGAGTTACATTGACAGGGTGGGGTCAGTCTATCTTCCCTGGGTGAGTTACATGGAGAGAGAGGGGTCAGTCTGCTCTCCCCTGGGTGTGTTGCATTGACAGAGTGGGGTCAGTCTGCTCTTCCCTGGGTGTGTTACACTGAAAGAGTGGGGTCAGTCTGCTATTCCCTGGGTGAGTTACACGGAGGGAGAGGGGTCAGTCTGGTCTTCCCTGGGTGTGTTACATTGACAGAGTGGGGTCAGTCTGCTCTTCCCTGGGTGTGTTACATTGACAGAGTGGGGACAGTCTGCTCTTCCCTGGGTGTGTTACATTGACAGAGTGAGGTCAGTCTGCTCTTCCCTGAGTGTGTTACATTGACAGAGAGGGGTCAGTCTGCTCTTCCCTGGCTGTGTTACAATGACAGAGTGGGGTCAGACTGCTCTTCCTTGGGTGTGTTACATTGACAGAGTGGGGTCAGTCTGCTCTTCCCGCGGTGTGTAACATTGACAGAGTGAGGTCAATCTGCTCTTCCCTGGGTGAGTTACATTGACAGGGTTGGTTCAGTCTGCTCTCCCCTGGGTGTGATACATTGAGAGAGTGGGGTCAGACTGCTATTCCCTGAGTATGTTACATTGACAGAGTGGGGTGTGTCTGCTCTTCCCTGGGTGTGTTACATTGACAGGGTGGGGTCAGTCTGCTCTTCCCTGGGTGTGTTACATTGACAGAGTGGGGTCAGTCTGCTCTTCCCTGGGTGTGTTGCATTGACAGAGTGGGGTCAGTCTGATCTTCCCTGGGTATGTTGCATTGACAGAGTGGGGTCAGTCTGCTCTTCCCTGGGTGGGTAACATTGACAGAGTGGGGTCAGTCTGCTCTTCCCTGAGTGGGTAACATTGACAGAGTGGGGTCAGTCTGTTCTTCCCTGGGTGTGTTACTTTGACAGAGTGGGGTTAGTCTGCTCTTCCCTGAGAGTCTCACATTGACAGAGTGCGGTCAGTCTGCTCTTCCCTGAGAGTTTCACATTGACAGAGTGGGGTCAGTCTGCTCTTCACTGAGAGTGTCACATTGACAGATTGGGGTCAGTCTGCTCTTCCCTGGGTGTGTGACATTGACAGAGTGGGGTCAGTCTGCTCTTCCCTGGGTGAGTTACATTGACAGAGTGGGGTCAGTCTGCTCTACACTGGGTGGGTTACATTGACAGAGTGCGGTCAGTCCGCTCTTCTCTGGGTGTGTTTCATTGACAGAGTGGGTTCAGTCTGCTCTTCTCTGGGTGTGTTACTTTGACAGAGTGGGGTCAGTCTGCTCTTCCCTGGGTGTGTTACACTGACAGAGTGGGGTCAGTCTGCTCTTCCCTGGGTGTGTTACATTGACAGAGTGGGGTCAGTCTGCTCTTCCCTGGGTGTGTTACATTGACAGAGTGGGGTCAGTCTGCTCTTCCCTGGGTGTGTTGCATTGACAGAGTGGGGTCAGTCTGCTCTTCCCTGCGTGTGTTACATTGACAGAGTGGGGTGTGTCTGCTCTTCCCTGGGTGTGTTACATTTACAGGGTGGGGTTTGTCTGCTCTTCCCTGGGTGTGTTACATTGACAGAGTGGGGTCAGTCTGCTCTTCCCTGGGTGTGTTGCATTGACAGAGTGGGGTCAGTCTGATCTTCCCTGGGTATGTTGCATTGACAGAGTGGGGTCAGTCTGCTCTTCCCTGGGTGGGTTACATTGACAGAGTGGGGTCAGTCTGTTCTTCCCTGGGTGTGTTACTTTGACAGAGTGGGGTCAGTCTGCTCTTCCCTGAGAGTCTCACATTGACAGAGTGCGGTCAATCTGCTCTTCGCTGAGAGTGTCACATTGACAGAGTGGGGTCAGTCTGCTCTTCACTGAGAGTGTCACATTGACAGATTGGGGTCAGTCTGCTCTTCCCTGTGTGTGTGACATTGACAGAGTGCGGTCAGTCTGCTCTTCCCTGGGTGGGTTACAAGAAGGGAGAGGGGTCAGTCTGCTCTTCACTGGGTGGGTTACATTGACAGAGTGAGGTCAGTCTGTTCTTCCCTGAGTGTGTTACATTGACAGAATGGGTTCAGTCTGCTCTTCCCTGGCTGTGTGACATTGACAGAGTGGGGTCAGTCTGCTCTTCCCTGGGTCTGTTACATTGAGAGAGTGGGGTGAATCTGCTCTTCCCTGGGTGTGTTACATTGACAGAGAGGGGTCAGTCTGCTCTTCCCTGGGTGGTTTACATTGACCGAGTGATGTCAGTCTGCTCTTCTCTGGATGTTATACATTGAAAGTGTGGGGTCAGTCTGCTCTTCCCTGGGTGTGTTACATTGACACAGTGGGATCAATCTTCCCATCCCTGGGTGTGTTACATTGACCGAGTGCGGTCAGTCTGCTCTTCCCTGGGTGCGTGACATTGACAGGGTGGGGTCAGTCTGCTCTTCCCTGGGTGTGTTACATTGACAGAGTGGGGTCAGTCTGCTCTTCCCTGGGTGTGTTGCATTGACAGAGTGGGGTCAGTCTGATCTTCCCTGGGTATGTTGCATTGACAGAGTGGGGTCAGTCTGCTCTTCCCTGGGTGGGTAACATTGACAGAGTGGGGTCAGTCTGCTCTTCCCTGGGTGGGTAACATTGACAGAGTGGGGTCAGTCTGTTCTTCCCTGGGTGTGTTACTTTGACAGAGTGGGGTCAGTCTGCTCTTCCCTGAGAGTCTCACATTGACAGAGTGCGGTCAGTCTGCTCTTCCCTGAGAGTTTCACATTGACAGAGTGGGGTCAGTCTGCTCTTCACTGAGAGTGTCACATTGACAGATTGGGGTCAGTCTGCTCTTCCCTGGGTGTGTGACATTGACAGAGTGGGGTCAGTCTGCTCTTCCCTGGGTGAGTTACATTGACAGAGTGGGGTCAGTCTGCTCTACACTGGGTGGATTACATTGACAGAGTGCGGTCAGTCCGCTCTTCTCTGGGTGTGTTTCATTTACAGAGTGGGTTCAGTCTGCTCTTCTCTGGGTGTGTTACTTTGACAGAGTGGGGTCAGTCTGCTCTTCCCTGGGTGTGTTACACTGACAGAGTGGGGTCAGTCTGCTCTTCCCTGGGTGTGTTACATTGACAGAGTGGGGTCAGTCTGCTCTTCCCTGGGTGTGTTACATTGACAGAGTGGGGTCAGTCTGCTCTTCCCTGGGTGTGTTGCATTGACAGAGTGGGGTCAGTCTGCTCTTCCCTGGGTGTGTTACATTGACAGAGTGGGGTGTGTCTGCTCTTCCCTGGGTGTGTTACATTTACAGGGTGGGGTTTGTCTGCTCTTCCCTGGGTGTGTTACATTGACAGAGTGGGGTCAGTCTGCTCTTCCCTGGGTGTGTTGCATTGACAGAGTGGGGTCAGTCTGATCTTCCCTGGGTATGTTGCATTGACAGAGTGGGGTCAGTCTGCTCTTCCCTGGGTGGGTTACATTGACAGAGTGGGGTCAGTCTGTTCTTCCCTGGGTGTGTTACTTTGACAGAGTGGGGTCAGTCTGCTCTTCCCTGAGAGTCTCACATTGACAGAGTGCCGTCAATCTGCTCTTCGCTGAGAGTGTCACATTGACAGAGTGGGGTCAGTCTGCTCTTCACTGAGAGTGTCACATTGACAGATTGGGGTCAGTCTGCTCTTCCCTGTGTGTGTTACATTGACAGAGTGCGGTCAGTCTGCTCTTCCCTGGGTGGGTTACAAGAAGGGAGAGGGGTCAGTCTGCTCTTCACTGGGTGGGTTACATTGACAGAGTGAGGTCAGTCTGTTCTTCCCTGAGTGTGTTACAATGACAGAATGGGGTCAGTCTGCTCTTCCCTGGCTGTGTGACATTGACAGAGTGGGGTCAGTCTGCTCTTCCCTGGGTCTGTTACATTGAGAGAGTGGGGTGAATCTGCTCTTCCCTGGGTGTGTTACATTGACAGAGAGGGGTCAGTCTGCTCTTCCCTGGGTGGTTTACATTGACCGAGTGATGTCAGTCTGCTCTTCTCTGGATGTTATACATTGAAAGTGTGGGGTCAGTCTGCTCTTCCCTGGGTGTGTTACATTGACACAGTGGGATCAATCTTCCCATCCCTGGGTGTGTTACATTGACCGAGTGCGGTCAGTCTGCTCTTCCCTGGGTGCGTGACATTGACAGGGTGTGGTCAGTCTGCTCTTCCCCGGGTGTGTTACATTGATGGAGTGGGGTCAGTCTGCTCTTCCCTGGGTGTGTTACATTGAAAGAGTGGGGTCAGTCTGCTCTTCCCTGGGTGAGTTACACGGAGGGAGGGGGTCAGTCTGCTCTTCCCTGGGTGTGTTACATTGACAGAGTGGGGTCAGTCTGCTCTTCCCTGGGTGTGTTACATTGACAGAGTGGGGAGAGTCTGCTCTTCCCTGGGTGTGAGACATTGACAGAGTGAGGTCAGTCTGCTCTTCCCTGGGTGCGTGACATTGACAGAGTGGGGTCAGTCTGCTCTTCCCTGGGTGTGTTACATTGAAAGAATGGGGTTAGTCTGCTCTTCCCTGGGTTTGTTACATTGACCGAGTGAGGTCAATCTTCTGTTCCCTGGGTGAGTTACATTGACAGAGAGGGGTCAATCTGCTCTTCCCTGGCTGTGTTACAATAACAGAGTGGGGTCAGACTGCTCTTCCTTGGGTGTGTTACATTGACAGAGAGGGGTCAGTCTGCTCTTCCCTGGGTGTGTTACATTGACAGAGTGAGATCAGTCTGCTCTTCCCTGGGTGTGTTACATTTACAGGGTTGGTTCAGTCTGCTCTCCCCTGGGTGTGATACATTGACAGAGTGGGGTCATTCTGCTCTTCCCTGGGTGAGTTACATGGAGGGAGAGGGGTCAGTCTGCTCTTCACTGGGTGGGTTACATTGACAGAGTGGGGTCAGTCCGCTCTTCTCTGGGTGTGTTACTTTGACAGTGTGGGGTCAGTCTGCTCTTCCCTGGGTGTGTTACACTGACAGAGTGGGGTCATTCTGCTCTTCCCTGGGTGTGTTACAACGACAGAGTGGGGTCAGTCTGTTCTTCCCTGGGTGTGTTACTTTGACAGAGTGGGGTCAGTGTGCTCTTCCCTGGGTGTGTTACTTTGACAGTGTGGGGTCAGTCTGCTCTTCCCTGGGTGTGTTACATTGACAGATTGGGGTCAATCTGCTCTTCCCTGGGTGTGTTACATTGACAGAGTGTGGTAAGTCTGCTCTCCCCTGGGTGTCTGACATTGACAGAGTGGGGTCAGTCTGTTCTTCCCTGGGTGTGTTACATTGACAGGATGGGGTCAGTCTGCTCTTCCCCGAGTGTGTTACATTGACAGAGTGGGGTCAGTCTGCTCTTCCCTGGGTGTGTTACATTGACAGGATGGGGTCAGTCTGCTCTTCCCTGGGTGTGTTACATTGACAGATTGGGGTCAATCTGCTCTTCCCTGGGTGTGTTACATTGACAGAGTGTGGTAAGTCTGCTCTCCCCTGGGTGTCTGACATTGACAGAGGGGGGTCAGTCGGCTCTTCCCAGGGTCTGTGATATTGACAGAGTGGGGTCAGTCTGCTCTTCCCTGGGTGTGTTACATTGACAGTGTGGGGTCAGTCTGCTTTTCCCTGGGTGAGTTACATTGACAGGGTGGGGTCAGTCTATCTTCCCTGGGTGAGTTACATGGAGAGAGAGGGGTCAGTCTGCTCTCCCCTGGGTGTGTTGCATTGACAGAGTGGGGTCAGTCTGCTCTTCCCTGGGTGTGTTACACTGAAAGAGTGGGGTCAGTCTGCTATTCCCTGGGTGAGTTACACGGAGGGAGAGGGGTCAGTCTGGTCTTCCCTGGGTGTGTTACATTGACAGAGTGGGGTCAGTCTGCTCTTCCCTGGGTGTGTTACATTGACAGAGTGGGGACAGTCTGCTCTTCCCTGGGTGTGTTACATTGACAGAGTGAGGTCAGTCTGCTCTTCCCTGAGTGTGTTACATTGACAGAGAGGGGTCAGTCTGCTCTTCCCTGGCTGTGTTACAATGACAGAGTGGGGTCAGACTGCTCTTCCTTGGGTGTGTTACATTGACAGAGTGGGGTCAGTCTGCTCTTCCCGCGGTGTGTAACATTGACAGAGTGAGGTCAATCTGCTCTTCCCTGGGTGAGTTACATTGACAGGGTTGGTTCAGTCTGCTCTCCCCTGGGTGTGATACATTGAGAGAGTGGGGTCAGACTGCTATTCCCTGAGTATGTTACATTGACAGAGTGGGGTGTGTCTGCTCTTCCCTGGGTGTGTTACATTGACAGGGTGGGGTCAGTCTGCTCTTCCCTGGGTGTGTTACATTGACAGAGTGGGGTCAGTCTGCTCTTCCCTGGGTGTGTTGCATTGACAGAGTGGGGTCAGTCTGATCTTCCCTGGGTATGTTGCATTGACAGAGTGGGGTCAGTCTGCTCTTCCCTGGGTGGGTAACATTGACAGAGTGGGGTCAGTCTGCTCTTCCCTGAGTGGGTAACATTGACAGAGTGGGGTCAGTCTGTTCTTCCCTGGGTGTGTTACTTTGACAGAGTGGGGTTAGTCTGCTCTTCCCTGAGAGTCTCACATTGACAGAGTGCGGTCAGTCTGCTCTTCCCTGAGAGTTTCACATTGACAGAGTGGGGTCAGTCTGCTCTTCACTGAGAGTGTCACATTGACAGATTGGGGTCAGTCTGCTCTTCCCTGGGTGTGTGACATTGACAGAGTGGGGTCAGTCTGCTCTTCCCTGGGTGAGTTACATTGACAGAGTGGGGTCAGTCTGCTCTACACTGGGTGGGTTACATTGACAGAGTGCGGTCAGTCCGCTCTTCTCTGGGTGTGTTTCATTGACAGAGTGGGTTCAGTCTGCTCTTCTCTGGGTGTGTTACTTTGACAGAGTGGGGTCAGTCTGCTCTTCCCTGGGTGTGTTACACTGACAGAGTGGGGTCAGTCTGCTCTTCCCTGGGTGTGTTACATTGACAGAGTGGGGTCAGTCTGCTCTTCCCTGGGTGTGTTACATTGACAGAGTGGGGTCAGTCTGCTCTTCCCTGGGTGTGTTGCATTGACAGAGTGGGGTCAGTCTGCTCTTCCCTGCGTGTGTTACATTGACAGAGTGGGGTGTGTCTGCTCTTCCCTGGGTGTGTTACATTTACAGGGTGGGGTTTGTCTGCTCTTCCCTGGGTGTGTTACATTGACAGAGTGGGGTCAGTCTGCTCTTCCCTGGGTGTGTTGCATTGACAGAGTGGGGTCAGTCTGATCTTCCCTGGGTATGTTGCATTGACAGAGTGGGGTCAGTCTGCTCTTCCCTGGGTGGGTTACATTGACAGAGTGGGGTCAGTCTGTTCTTCCCTGGGTGTGTTACTTTGACAGAGTGGGGTCAGTCTGCTCTTCCCTGAGAGTCTCACATTGACAGAGTGCGGTCAATCTGCTCTTCGCTGAGAGTGTCACATTGACAGAGTGGGGTCAGTCTGCTCTTCACTGAGAGTGTCACATTGACAGATTGGGGTCAGTCTGCTCTTCCCTGTGTGTGTGACATTGACAGAGTGCGGTCAGTCTGCTCTTCCCTGGGTGGGTTACAAGAAGGGAGAGGGGTCAGTCTGCTCTTCACTGGGTGGGTTACATTGACAGAGTGAGGTCAGTCTGTTCTTCCCTGAGTGTGTTACATTGACAGAATGGGGTCAGTCTGCTCTTCCCTGGCTGTGTGACATTGACAGAGTGGGGTCAGTCTGCTCTTCCCTGGGTCTGTTACATTGAGAGAGTGGGGTGAATCTGCTCTTCCCTGGGTGTGTTACATTGACAGAGAGGGGTCAGTCTGCTCTTCCCTGGGTGGTTTACATTGACCGAGTGATGTCAGTCTGCTCTTCTCTGGATGTTATACATTGAAAGTGTGGGGTCAGTCTGCTCTTCCCTGGGTGTGTTACATTGACACAGTGGAATCAATCTTCCCATCCCTGGGTGTGTTACATTGACCGAGTGCGGTCAGTCTGCTCTTCCCTGGGTGCGTGACATTGACAGGGTGTGGTCAGTCTGCTCTTCCCCGGGTGTGTTACATTGATGGAGTGGGGTCAGTCTGCTCTTCCCTGGGTGTGTTACATTGAAAGAGTGGGGTCAGTCTGCTCTTCCCTGGGTGAGTTACACGGAGGGAGAGGGGTCAGTCTGCTCTTCCCTGGGTGTGTTACATTGACAGAGTGGGGTCAGTCTGCTCTTCCCTGGGTGTGTTACATTGACAGAGTGGGGAGAGTCTGCTCTTCCCTGGGTGTGTGACATTGACAGAGTGGGGTCAGTCTGCTCTTCCCTGGGTGTGTTACATTGAAAGAATGGGGTTAGTCTGCTCTTCCCTGGGTATGTTACATTGACCGAGTGAGGTCAATCTTCTGTTCCCTGGGTGAGTTACATTGACAGAGAGGGGTCAATCTGCTCTACCCTGGCTGTGTTACAATAACAGAGTGGGGTCAGACTGCTCTTCCTTGGGTGTGTTACATTGACAGAGAGGGTTCAGTCTGCTCTTCCCTGGGTGTGTGACATTGACAGAGTGAGATCAGTCTGCTCTTCCCTGGGTGTGTTACATTTACAGGGTTGGTTCAGTCTGCTCTCCCCTGGGTGTGATACATTGACAGAGTGGGGTCATTCTGCTCTTCCCTGGGTGAGTTACATGGAGGGAGAGGGGTCAGTCTGCTCTTCACTGGGTGGGTTACATTGACAGAGTGGGGTCAGTCCGCTCTTCTCTGGGTGTGTTACTTTGACAGTGTGGGGTCAGTCTGCTCTTCCCTGGGTGTGTTACACTGACAGAGTGGGGTCATTCTGCTCTTCCCTGGGTGTGCTACAACGACAGAGTGGGGTCAGTCTGTTCTTCCCTGGGTGTGTTACTTTGACAGAGTGGGGTCAGTCTGCTCTTCCCTGGGTGTTTTACTTTGACAGTGTGGGGTCTGTCTGCTCTTCCCTGGGTGTGTTACATTGACAGATTGGGGTCAATCTGCTCTTCCCTGGGTGTGTTACATTGACAGAGTGTGGTAAGTCTGCTCTCCCCTGGGTGTCTGACATTGACAGAGTGGGGTCAGTCTGTTCTTCCCTGGGTGTGTTACATTGACAGGATGGGGTCAGTCTGCTCTTCCCCGAGTGTGTTACATTGACAGAGTGGGGTCAGTCTGCTCTTCCCTGGGTGTGTTACATTGACAGGATGGGGTCAGTCTGCTCTTCCCTGGGTGTGTTACATTGACAGAGTGGGGTTAGTCTGCTCTTCCCTGGGTATGTTACATTGACCGAGTGAGGTCAATCTTCTGTTCCCTGGGTGAGTTACATTGACAGAGAGGGGTCAGTCTGCTCTTCCCTGGCTGTGTTACAATGACAGAGTGGGGTCAGACTGCTCTTCCTTGGGTGTGTTACATTGACAGAGTGGGGTCAGTCTGCTCTTCCCGCGGTGTGTTACATTGACAGAGTGAGGTCAGTCTGCTCTTCCCTGGGTGAGTTACATTGACAGGGTGGGGTCAGTCTGCTCTCCCCTGGGTGAGTTACATTGACAGGGTGGGGTAAGTCTGCTCTCCCCTGGGTGTCTGACATTGACAGAGTGGGGTCAGTCTGTTCTTCCCTGAGTGTGTTACATTGACAGAATGGGGTCAGTCTGCTCTTCCCTGGCTGTGTTACATTGACAGAGTGGGCTCCGTCTGCTCTTCCCTGGGTCTGTTACATTGAGAGAGTGGGGTGAATCTGCTCTTCCCTGGGTGTGTTACATTGACAGAGAGGGGTCAGTCTGCTCTTCCCGGGGTGGTTTACATTGACCGAGTGATGTCAGTCTGCTCTTCTCTGAATGTTATACATTGAAAGTGTGGGGTCAGTCTGCTCTTCCCTGGGTGTGTTACATTGACACAGTGGGATCAATCTTCCCTTCCCTGGGTGTGTTACATTGACCGAGTGGGGTCAGTCTGCTCTTCCCTGGGTGTGTGACATTGACAGAGTGGGGTCAGTCTGCTCTTCCCTGGGTGTGTTACATTGACAGAGTGGGGTCAGTCTGCTCTTCCCTGGGTGTGTTACATTGACAGAGTGGGGTTAGTCTGCTCTTCCCTGGGTATGTTACATTGACCGAGTGAGGTCAATCTTCTGTTCCCTGGGGGAGTTACATTGACAGAGAGTGGTCAGTCTGCTCTTCCCTGGCTGTGTTACAATGACAGAGTGGGGTCACACTGCTCTTCCTTGGGTGTGTTACATTGACAGAGTGGGGTCAGTCTCCTCTTCCCGCGGTGTGTTACATTGACAGAGTGAGGTCAGTCTGCTCTTCTCTGGGTGTGTTACTTTGACAGAGTGGGGTCAGTCTGCTCTTCCCTGGGTGTGTTACACTGACAGAGTGGGGTCAATCTGCTCCTCCCTGGGTGTGTTACATTGACAGAGTGGGGTCAGTCTTCTCTTCCCTGGGTGTGTTGCATTGACAGAGTGGGGTCAGTCTGCTCTTCCCTGGGTGTGTTACATTGACAGAGTGGGTTCAGTCTGCCCTTCCCTGGTTGTGTTACATTAACAGAGTGGGGTCAGTCTGCTCTTCCCTGTGTGTGTTACATTGACAGAGTGGGGTCTGTCTGCTCTTCCTTTTGTGCGTTACATTGACAGGGTGTGGTCAGTCTGCTCTTCCCCGGGTGTGTTAAATTGATGGAGTGGGGTCAGACTGCTCTTCCCTGGGTGTGTTACATTGAAAGAGTGGGGTCAGTCTGCTCTTCCCTGGGTGAGTTACACGGAGGGAGAGGGGTCAGTCTGCTCTTCCCTGGGTGTGTTACATTGACAGAGTGGGGTCAGTCTGCTCTTCCCTGGGTGTGTTACATTGACAGAGTGGGGAGAGTCTGCTCTTCCCTGGGTGTGTTACATTGACAGAGTGAGGTAAGTCTGCTCTTCCCTGGGTGCGTGGCATTGACAGAGTGGGGTCAGTCTGCTCTTCCCTGGGTGTGTTACATTGAAAGAATGGGTTTAGTCTGCTCTTCCCTGGGTATGTTACATTGACCGAGTGAGGTCAATCTTCTGTTCCCTGGGTGAGTTACATTGACAGAGAGGGGTCAATCTGCTCTTCCCTGGCTGTGTTACAATAACAGAGTGGGGTCAGACAGCTCTTCCTTGGGTGTGTTACATTGACAGAGTGGGGTCAGTCTGCTCTTCCCGCGGTGTGTAACATTGACAGAGTGAGATCAGTCTGCTCTTCCCTGGGTGTGTTACATTGACAGGGTTGGTTCAGTCTGCTCTCCCCTGGGTGTGATACATTGACAGAGTGGGGTCATTCTGCTCTTCCCTGGGTGAGTTACATGGAGGGAGAGGGGTCAGTCTGCTCTTCACTGGGTGGGTTACATTGACAGAGTGGGGCCAGTCCGCTCTTCTCTGGGTGTGTTACTTTGACAGTGTGGGGTCAGTCTGCTCTTCCCTGGGTGTGTTACACTGACAGTGTGGGGTCAGTCTGCTCTTCCCTGGGTGTGTTACAATGACAGAGTGGGGTCAGTCTGTTCTTCCCTGGGTGTGTTACTTTGACAGAGTGGGGTCAGTCTGCTCTTCCCTGGGTGTGTTACTTTGACAGTGTGGGGTCAGTCTGCTCTTCCCTGGGTGTGTTACATTGACAGATTGGCGTCAATCTGCTCTTCCCTGGGTGTGTTACATTGACAGAGTGTGGTAAGTCTGCGCTCCCCTGGGTGTCTGACATTGACAGAGTGGTGTCAGTCTGTTCTTCCCTGGGTGTGTTACATTGACAGGATGGGGTCAGTCTGCTCTTCCCCGAGTGTATTACATTGACAGAGTGGGGTCAGTCTGCTCTTCCCTGGTTGTGTTACATTGACAGGATGGGTTCAGTCTGCTCTTCCCTGGGTGTGTTACATTGACAGAGTGGGGTTAGTCTGCTCTTCCCTGGGTATGTTACATTGACCGAGTGAGGTCAATCTTCTGTTCCCTGGGTGAGTTACATTGACAGAGAGGGGTCAGTCTGCTCTTCCCTGGCTGTGTTACAATGACAGAGTGGGGTCAGACTGCTCTTCCTTGGGTGTGTTACATTGACAGAGTGGGGTCAGTCTGCTCTTCCCGCGGTGTGTTACATTGACAGAGTGAGGTCAGTCTGCTCTTCCCTGGGTGAGTTACATTGACAGGGTGGGGTCAGTCTGCTCTTCCCTGGGTGTGTTACATTGACAGAGTGGGGTCTGTCTGCTCTTCCCTGGGTGCGTTATATTGACAGGGTGGGGTCAGTCTGCTCTTCCCCGGGTGTGTTACATTGATGGAGTGGGGTCAGTCTGCTCTTCCCTGGGTGTGTTACATTGAAACAGTGGGGTCAGTCTGCTCTTCCCTGGGTGAGTTACACGGAGGGAGAGGGGTCAGTCTGCTCTTCCCTGGGTGTGTTACATTGACAGAGTGGGGTCAGTCTGCTCTTCCCTGGGTGTGTTACATTGACAGAGTGGGGACAGTCTGCTCTTCCCTGGGTGTGTTACATTGACAGAGTGAGGTCAGTCTCCTCTTCCCTGAGTGTGTTACTTTGACAGAGTGGGAAGAGTCTGCTCTTCCCTGAGTGTGTTACTTTGACAGAGTGGGGTCAGTCTGCTCTTCCCTAGGTGAGTTACATTGAGATAGAGGGGTCACTCTGGTCTCCCCTGGGTGTGTTACATTGACAGAGTTGGGTGAGTCTGCTCTTCCCTGGGTCTGTGATAATTACAGAGTGGGGTCAGTCTGCTCTTCCCTGGGTGCGTGAGATTGACTGAGTGCGGTCTGTCTGCTCTTCCCTGGGTGGGTTACATTGACAGAATGGGGTCAGTCTGCTTTTCCCTGGGTGAGTCACATGGAGGGAGAGGGGTTAGTCTGCTCTTCACTGGGTGGGTTACATTGACAGAGTGGGGTCAGTCCGCTCTTCCCTGGGTGTGTTACATTGACTGAGTGGGGTCAGTCTGCTCTTCCCTGGGTGTGTTACACTGACAGAGTGGGGTCAGTCTGCTCTTCCCTGGGTGTGTTACATTGACAGAGTGGGGTCAGTCTGCTCTTCCCTGGGTGGGTTACATTGTCAGAGTGGGGTCAGTCTGCTCTTCCCTGGGTGTGTTGCATTGACAGTGTAGGGTCAGTCTGCTCTTCCCTGGGTGTGTTACATTGACAGAGGGGGGTCAGTCTGCTCTTCCCAGGGTCTGTGATATTGACAGAGTGGGGTCAGTCTGCTCTTCCCTGGGTGTGTTACATTGACAGTGTGGGGTCAGTCTGCTTTACCTGGGTGTGTTACATTGACAGGGTCGGGTCAGTCTATCTTCCCTGGGTGAGTTACATGGAGAGAGAGGGGTCAGTCTGCTCTCCCCTGGGTGTGTTGCATTGACAGAGTGGGGTCTGTCTGCTCTTCCCTGGGTGTGTTACATTGAAAGAGTGGGGTCAGTCTGCTATTCCCTGGGTGAGTTACACGCAGGGAGAGGGGTCAGTCTGGTCTTCCCTGGGTGTGTTACATTGACAGAGTGGGTTCAGTCTGCTCTTCCCTGGGTGTGTTACATTGACAGAGTGGGGACAGTCTGCTCTTCCCTGGGTGTGTTACATTGACAGAGTGAGGTCAGTCTGCTCTTCCCTGAGTGTGTTACATTGACAGAGAGGGGTCAGTCTGCTCTTCCCTGGCTGTGTTACAATGACAGAGTGGGGTCAGACTGCTCTTCCTTGGGTGTGTTACATTGACAGAGTGGGGTCAGTCTGCTCTTCCCGCGGTGTGTAACATTGACAGAGTGAGGTCAATCTGCTCTTCCCTGGGTGAGTTACATTGACAGGGTTGGTTCAGTCTGCTCTCCCCTGGGTGTGATACATTGAGAGTGTGGGGTCAGACTGCTATTCCCTGAGTATGTTACATTGACAGAGTGGGGTGTGTCTGCTCTTCCCTGGGTGTGTTACATTGACAGAGTGGGGTCAGTCTTCTCTTCACTGGGTGTGTTGCATTGACAGAGTGGGTCAGTCTGCTCTTCCCTGGGTGTGTTACATTGACAGAGTGGGGTCAGTCTGCTTTTCCCTGGGTGCGTTACATTGACAGAGTGGGGTCTGTCTACTCTTCCCTGGGTGCGTTATATTGCCAGGGTGGGGTCAGTCTGCTCTTCCCCGGCTGTGTTACATTGATGGAGTGGGGTCAGTCTGCTCTTCCCTGGCTGTGTTACATTGAAAGAGTGGGGTCAGTCTGCTCTTCCCTGGGTGTGTTACATTGACAGAGTGGGTTCAGTCTGCCCTTCCCTGGGTGCGTTACATTGACAGGGTGTGGTCAGTCTGCTCTTCCCCGAGTGTGTTACATTGACAGAGTGGGGTCAGTCTGCTCTTCCCTGTGTGTGTTACATTGACAGAGTGGGGTCTGTCTGCTCTTCCCTGGGTGCGTTACATTGACAGAGTGGGGTCAGTCTGCTCTTCCCTGTGTGTGTTACATTGACAGAGTGGGGTCTGTCTGCTCTTCCCTGGGTGCGTTACATTGACAGGGTGTGCTCAGTCTGCTCTTCCCCGGGTGTGTTACATTGATGGAGTGGGGTCAGTCTGCACTTCCCTGGGTGTGTTACATTGACAGAGTGAGGTCAGTCTGCTCTTCCCTGGGTGCGTGGCATTGACAGAGTGGGGTCAGTCTGCTCTTCCCTGGGTGTGTTACATTGAAAGAATGGGTTTAGTCTGCTCTTCCCTGGGTATGTTACATTGACCGAGTGAGGTCAATCTTCTGTTCCCTGGGTGGGTTACATTGACAGAGAGGGGTCAATCTGCTCTTCCCTGGCTGTGTTACAATAACAGAGTGGGGTCAGACAGCTCTTCCTTGGGTGTGTTACATTGACAGAGTGGGGCCAGTCCGCTCTCCCCTGGGTGTGTTACTTTGACAGTGTGGGGTCAGTCTGCTCTTCCCTGGGTGTGTTACACTGACAGTGTGGGGTCAGTCTGCTCTTCCCTGGGTGTGTTACAATGACAGAGTGGGGTCAGTCTGTTCTTCCCTGGGTGTGTTACTTTGACAGAGTGGGGTCAGTCTGCTCTTCCCCGGGTGTGTTACTTTGTCAGTGTGGGGTCAGTCTGCTCTTCCCTGGGTGTGTTACATTGACAGATTGGCGTCAATCTGCTCTTCCCTGGGTGTGTTACATTGACAGAGTGTGGTAAGTCTGCTCTCCCCTGGGTGTCTGACATTGACAGAGTGGGGTCAGTCTGTTCTTCCCTGGGTGTGTTACATTGACAGGATGGGGTCAGTCTGCTCTTCCCCGAGTGTGTTACATTGACAGAGTGGGGTCAGTCTGCTCTTCCCTGGGTGTGTTACATTGACAGGATGGGTTCAGTCTGCTCTTCCCTGGGTGTGTTACATTGACAGAGTGGGGTTAGTCTGCTCTTCCCTGGGTATGTTACATTGACCGAGTGAGGTCAATCTTCTGTTCCCTGGGTGAGTTACATTGACAGGGTGGGGTCAGTCTGCTCTTCCCTGGGTGTGTTACATTGATGGAGTGGGGTCAGTCTGCTCTTCCCTGGGTGTGTTACATTGAAAGAGTGGGGTCAGTCTGCTCTTCCCTGGGTGAGTTACACGGAGGGAGAGGGGTCAGTCTGCTCTTCCCTGGGTGTGTTACATTGACAGAGTGGGGTCAGTCTGCTCTTCCCTGGGTGTGTTACATTGACAGAGTGGGGACAGTCTGCTCTTCCCTGGGTGTGTTACATTGACAGAGTGAGGTCAGTCTCCTCTTCCCTGAGTGTGTTACTTTGACAGAGTGGGAAGAGTCTGCTCTTCCCTGAGTGTGTTACTTTGACAGAGTGGGGTCAGTCTGCTCTTCCCTAGGTGAGTTACATTGAGATAGAGGGGTCACTCTGGTCTCCCCTGGGTGTGTTACATTGACAGAGTTGGGTGAGTCTGCTCTTCCCTGGGTCTGTGATAATGACAGAGTGGGGTCAGTCTGCTCTTCCCTGGGTGCGTGACATTGACTGAGTGCGGTCAGTCTGCTCTTCCCTGGGTGCGTTACATTGACAGGGTGTGGTCAGTCTGCTCTTCCCCGGGTGTGTTACATTGATGGAGTGGGGTCAGTCTGCTCTTCCCTGGGTGTGTTACATTGAAAGAGTGGGGTCAGTCTGCTCTTCCCTGGGTGAGTTACACGGAGGGAGAGGGGTCAGTCTGCTCTTCCCTGGGTGTGTTACATTGACAGAGTGGGGTCAGTCTGCTCTTCCCTGGGTGTGTTACATTGACAGAGTGGGGAGAGTCTGCTCTTCCCTGGGTGTTTTACATTGACAGAGTGAGGTCAGTCTGCTCTTCCCTGGGTGCGTGGCATTGACAGAGTGGGGTCAGTCTGATCTTCCCTGGGTGTGTTACATTGAAAGAATGGGTTTAGTCTGCTCTTCCCTGGGTATGTTACATTGAACGAGTGAGGTCAATCTTCTGTTCCCTGGGTGAGTTACATTGACAGAGAGGGGTCAATCTGCTCTTCCCTGGCTGTGTTACAATAACAGAGTGGGTTTCAGACAGCTCTTCCTTGGGTGTGTTACATTGACAGAGTGGGGTCAGTCTGCTCTTCCCGCGGTGTGTAACATTGACAGAGTGAGATCAGTCTGCTCTTCCCTGGGTGTGTTACATTGACAGGGTTGGTTCAGTCTGCTCTCCCCTGGGTGTGATACATTGACAGAGTGTGGTCATTCTGCTCTTCCCTGGGTGAGTTACATGGAGGGAGAGGGGTCAGTCTGCTCTTCACTGGGTGGGTTACATTGACAGAGTGGGGCCAGTCCGCTCTTCCCTGGGTGTGTTACTTTGACAGTGTGGGGTCAGTCTGCTCTTCCCTGGGTGTGTTACACTGACAGTGTGGGGTCAGTCTGCTCTTCCCTGGGTGTGTTACAATGACAGAGTGGGGTCAGTCTGTTCTTCCCTGGGTGTGTTACTTTGACAGAGTGGGGTCAGTCTGCTCTTCCCTGGGTGTGTTACTTTGACAGAGTGAGGTCAGTCTGCTCTTCCCTAGGTGAGTTACATTGAGATAGAGGGGTCACTCTGGTCTCCCCTGGGTGTGTTACATTGACAGAGTTGGGTGAGTCTGCTCTTCCCTGGGTCTGTGATAATTACAGAGTGGGGTCAGTCTGCTCTTCCCTGGGTGCGTGAGATTGACTGAGTGCGGTCTGTCTGCTCTTCCCTGGGTGGGTTACATTGACAGAATGGGGTCAGTCTGCTTTTCCCTGGGTGAGTCACATGGAGGGAGAGGGGTTAGTCTGCTCTTCACTGGGTGGGTTACATTGACAGAGTGGGGTCAGTCCGCTCTTCCCTGGGTGTGTTACATTGACTGAGTGGGGTCAGTCTGCTCTTCCCTGGGTGTGTTACACTGACAGAGTGGGGTCAGTCTGCTCTTCCCGCGGTGTGTTACATTGACAGAGTGGGGTCAGTCTGCTCTTTCCTGGGTGGGTTACATTGTCAGAGTGGGGTCAGTCTGCTCTTCCCTGGGTGTGTTGCATTGACAGTGTAGGGTCAGTCTGCTCTTCCCTGGGTGTGTTACATTGACAGAGGGGGGTCAGTCTGCTCTTCCCAGGTTCTGTGATATTGACAGAGTGGGGTCAGTCTGCTCTTCCCTGTGTGTTTTACATTGACAGTGTGGGGTCAGTCTGCTTTTCCCTGGGTGTGTTACATTGACAGGGTGGGGTCAGTCTATCTTCCCTGGGTGAGTTACATGGAGAGAGAGGGGTCAGTCTGCTCTCCCCTGGGTGTGTTGCATTGACAGAGTGGGGTCTGTCTGCTCTTCCCTGGGTGTGTTACATTGAAAGAGTGGGGTCAGTCTGCTATTCCCTGGGTGAGTTACACGGAGGGAGAGGTGTCAGTCTGGTCTTCCCTGGGTGTGTTACATTGACAGAGTGGGGTCAGTCTGCTCTTCCCTGGGTGTGTTACATTGACAGAGTGGGGACAGTCTGCTCTTCCCTGGGTGTGTTACATTGACAGAGTGAGGTCAGTCTGCTCTTCCCTGAGTGTGTTACATTGACAGAGAGGGGTCAGTCTGCTCTTCCCTGGCTGTGTTACAATGACAGAGTGGGGTCAGACTGCTCTTCCTTGGGTGTGTTACATTGACAGAGTGGGGTCAGTCTGCTCTTCCCGCGGTGTGTAACATTGACAGAGTGAGGTCAATCTGCTCTTCCCTGGGTGAGTTACATTGACAGGGTTGGTTCTGTCTGCTCTCCCCTGGGTGTGATACATTGAGAGTGTGGGGTCAGACTGCTATTCCCTGAGTATGTTACATTGACAGAGTGGGTTGTGTCTGCTCTTCCCTGGGTGTGTTACATTGACATAGTGTGGTCAGTCTTCTCTTCACTGGGTGTGTTGCATTGACAGAGTGGGTCAGTCTGCTCTTCCCTGGGTGTGTTACATTGACAGAGTGGGTTCAGTCTGCCCTTCCCTGGTTGTGTTACATTAACAGAGTGGGGTCAGTCTGCTCTTCCCTGTGTGTGTTACATTGACAGAGTGGGGTCTGTCTGCTCTTCCCTGGGTGCGTTACATTGACAGGGTGTGGTCAGTCTGCTCTTCCCCGGGTGTGTTACATTGATGGAGTGGGGTCAGTCTGCTCTTCCCTGGGTGTGTTACATTGAAAGAGTGGGGTCAGTCTGCTCTTCCCTGGGTGAGTTACACGGAGGGAGAGGGGTCAGTCTGCTCTTCCCTGGGTGTGTTACATTGACAGAGTGGGGTCAGTCTGCTCTTCCCTGGGTGTGTTACATTGACAGAGTGGGGAGAGTCTGCTCTTCCCTGGGTGTGTTACATTGACAGAGTGAGGTCAGTCTGCTCTTCCCTGGGTGCGTGGCATTGACAGAGTGGGGTCAGTCTGCTCTTCCCTGGGTGTGTTACATTGAAAGAATGGGTTTAGTCTGCTCTTCCCTGGGTATGTTACATTGACCGAGTGAGGTCAATCTTCTGTTCCCTGGGTGAGTTACATTGACAGAGAGGGGTCAATCTGCTCTTCCCTGGCTGTGTTACAATAACAGAGTGGGTTTCAGACAGCTCTTCCTTGGGTGTGTTACATTGACAGAGTGGGGTCAGTCTGCTCTTCCCGCGGTGTGTAACATTGACAGAGTGAGATCAGTCTGCTCTTCCCTGGGTGTGTTACATTGACAGATTGGGGTCAGTCTGCTCTCCCCTGGGTGTGATGCATTGACAGAGTGGGGTCATTCTGCTCTTCCCTGGGTGAGTTACATGGAGGGAGAGGGGTCAGTCTGCTCTTCACTGGGTGGGTTACATTGACAGAGTGGGGCCAGTCCGCTCTTCCCTGGGTGTGTTACTTTGACAGTGTGGGGTCAGTCTGCTCTTCCCTGGGTGTGTTACACTGACAGTGTGGGGTCAGTCTGCTCTTCCCTGGGTGTGTTACAATGACAGAGTGGGGTCAGTCTGTTCTTCCCTGGGTGTGTTACTTTGACAGAGTGGGGTCAGTCTGCTCTTCCCTGGGTGTGTTACTTTGACAGTGTGGGGTCAGTCTGCTCTTCCCTGGGTGTGTTACATTGACAGATTGGCGTCAATCTGCTCTTCCCTGGGTGTGTTACATTGACAGAGTGTGGTAAGTCTGCTCTCCCCTGGGTGTCTGACATTGACAGAGTGGGGTCAGTCTGTTCTTCCCTGGGTGTGTTACATTGACAGGATGGGGTCAGTCTGCTCTTCCCCGAGTGTGTTACATTGACAGAGTGGGGTCAGTCTGCTCTTCCCTGGGTGTGTTACATTGACAGGATGGGGTCAGTCAGCTCTTCCCTGGGTGTGTTACATTGACAGAGTGGGGTTAGTCTGCTCTTCCCTGGGTATGTTACATTGACCGAGTGAGGTCAATCTTCTGTTCCCTGGGTGAGTTACATTGACAGAGAGGGGTCAGTCTGCTCTTCCCTGGCTGTGTTACAAAGACAGAGTGGGGTCAGACTGCTCTTCCTTGGGTGTGTTACATTGACAGAGTGGGGTCAGTCTGCTCTTCCCGCGGTGTGTTACATTGACAGAGTGAGGTCAGTCTGCTCTTCCCTGGGTGAGTTACATTGACAGGGTGGGGTCAGTCTGCTCTCCCCTAGGTGTGATACATTGACAGAGTGGGGTCAGTTTGCCCTTCCCTGGTTGTGTTACATTCAAAGGGTGGGGTCAGTCTGCTCTTCCCTGGGTGTGTTACATTGACAGAGTGGGGTCTGTCTGCTCTTCCCTGGGTGCGTTATATTGACAGGGTGGGGTCAGTCTGCTCTTCCCCGGGTGTGTTACATTGATGGAGTGGGGTCAGTCTGCTCTTCCCTGGGTGTGTTATATTGAAACAGTGGGGTCAGTCTGCTCTTCCCTGGGTGAGTTACACGGAGGGAGAGGGGTCAGTCTGCTCTTCCCTGGGTGTGTTACATTGACAGAGTGGGGTCAGTCTGCTCTTCCCTGGGTGTGTTACATTGACAGAGTGGGGACAGTCTGCTCTTCCCTGGGTGTGTTACATTGACAGAGTGAGGTCAGTCTCCTCTTCCCTGAGTGTGTTACTTTGACAGAGTGGGAAGAGTCTGCTCTTCCCTGAGTGTGTTACTTTGACAGAGTGGGGTCAGTCTGCTCTTCCCTAGGTGAGTTACATTGAGATAGAGGGGTCACTCTGGTCTCCCCTGGGTGTGTTACATTGACAGAGTTGGGTGAGTCTGCTCTTCCCTGGGTCTGTGATAATGACAGAGTGGGGTCAGTCTGCTCTTCCCTGGGTGCGTGAGATTGACTGAGTGCGGTCTGTCTGCTCTTCCCTGGGTGGGTGACATTGACAGAATGGGGTCAGTCTGCTTTTCCCTGGGTGAGTCACATGGAGGGAGAGGGGTTAGTCTGCTCTTCACTGGGTGGGTTACATTGACAGAGTGGGGTCAGTCTGCTTTTCCCTGGGTGTGTTACATTGACAGGGTGGGGTCAGTCTATCTTCCCTGGGTGAGTTACATGGAGAGAGAGGGGTCAGTCTGCTCTCCCCTGGGTGTGTTGCATTGACAGAGTCGGGTCTGTCTGCTCTTCCCTGGGTGTGTTCCATTGAAAGAGTGGGGTCAGTCTGCTATTCCCTGGGTGAGTTACACGGAGGGAGAGGGGTCAGTCTGCTCTTCCCTGGGTGTGTTACATTGACAGAGTGGGGACAGTCTGCTCTTCCCTGGGTGTGTTACATTGACAGAGTGAGGTCAGTCTGCTCTTCCCTGAGTGTGTTACATTGACAGAGAGGGGTCAGTCTGCTCTTCCCTGGCTGTGTTACAATGACAGAGTGGGGTCAGACTGCTCTTCCCGCGGTGTGTAACATTGACAGAGTGAGGTCAATCTGCTCTTCCCTGGGTGAGTTACATTGACAGGGTTGGTTCAGTCTGCTCTCCCCTGGGTGTGAGACATTGAGAGTGTGGGGTCAGACTGCTATTCCCTGAGTATGTTACATTGACAGAGTGGGGTGTGTCTGCTCTTCCCTGGGTGTGTTACATTGACAGAGTGGGGACAGTCTGGTCTTCCCTGGGTGTGTTACATTGACAGAGTGGGGTCAGTCTGCTCTTCCCTGGGTGTGTTACATTGACAGAGAGGTGTCAGTCTGCGCTTCCCTGGATGTGTTACATTGAAAGTGTGGGGTCAGTCTGCTCTTCCCTGGGTGTGTTACATTGACACAGTGGGGTCAGTCTGCTCTTCCCTGGGTGCGTGACATTGACAGAGTGCGGTCAGTCTGCTCTTCCCTGGGTGCGTGACATTGACAGAGTGGGGTCAGTCTGCTCTTCCCTGGGTGTGTTACATTGACAGAGTGGGATCAGTCTGCTCTTCCCTGGGTGTGTTACATTGACAGAGTGCGGTCAGTCTGCTCTTCCCTGGTTGCGTGACATTGACAGAGTGGGGTCAGTCTGCCCTTCCCTGGGTGTGTTACATTGACAGAGTGTGGTCAGTCTGCTCTTCCCTGGGTGAGTTACATGGAGGGAGAGGGGTCAGTCTGTTCTTCACTGTGTGGGTTACATTGACAGAGTGGGGTCAGTCCGCTCTTCTCTGCGTGTGTTACTTTGACAGAGTGGAGTCAGTCTGCTCTTTCCTGGGTGTGTTACACTGACAGAGTTGGGTCAGTCTGCTCTTCCCTGGGTGTGTTACATTGACAGAGTGGGGTCAGTCTGCTCTTCCCTGGGTGTGTTACATTGACAGAGTGGGGTCAGTCTGCTCTTCCCTGGGTGTGTTACATTGAGAGAGTGGGGTCAATCTGCTCTTCCTTGGGTGTGTTACATTGACAGAGTGGGGTAAGTCTGCTCTCCCCTGGGTGTCTTACATTGACAGAGTGGGGTCAGTCTGTACTTCCCTGGGTGTGTTACATTGACAGAATGGGGTCAGTCTGCTCTTCCCTGGGTGTGTTACATTGACAGAGTGGGATCAATCTGCTCTTCCCTGGGTGTGTTACATTGACAGAGTGCGGTCAGTCCGCTCTTCTCTGCGTGTGTTACTTTGACAGAGTGGAGTCAGTCTGCTCTTCCCTGGGTGTGTTACACTGACAGAGTTGGGTCAGTCTGCTCTTCCCTGGGTGTGTTACATTGACAGAACGTGGTCTGCCTGCTCTTCCCTGGGAGTTTTACATTGACAGAGTGGGGTCAGTCTGCTCTTCCCTGGGTGTGTTACATTGAGAGAGTGGGGTCAATCTGCTCTTCCTTGGGTGTGTTACATTGACAGAGTGGGGTAAGTCTGCTCTCCCCTGGGTGTCTTACATTGACAGAGTGGGGTCAGTCTGTACTTCCCTGGGTGTGTTACATTGACAGAATGGGGTCAGTCTGCTCTTCCCTGGGTGTGTTACATTGACAGAGTGGGATCAATCTGCTCTTCCCTGGGTGTGTTACATTGACAGAGTGCGGTCAGTCTGCTCTTCCCTTGGTGCGTGACATTGACAGAGTGGGGTCAGTCTGCTCTTCCCTGGGTGTGTTACATTGACAGAGTGGTGTCAGTCTGCTCTTCCCTGGGTGTGTTACATTGACAGAGTGGGGTTAGTCTGCTCTTCCCTGGGTATGTTACATTGACCGAGTGAGGTCAATCTTCTGTTCCCTGGGTGAGTTACATTGACAGAGAGGGGTCAGTCTGCTCTTCCCTGGCTGTGTTACAATGACAGAGTGGGGTCAGACTGCTCTTCCTTGGGTGTGTTACATTGACAGAGTGGGGTCAGTCTACTCTTCCCGCGGTGTGTTACATTGACAGAGTGAGGTCAGTCTGCTCTTCCCTGGGTGAGTTAGATTGACAGGGTGGTGTCAGTCTGCTCTCCCCTGGGTGTGATACATTGACAGAGTGGGGTCAGACTGCTATTCCCTGAGTATGTTACATTGACAGAGTGGGGTCAGTCTGCCCTTCCCTGGTTGTGTTACATTGACAGAGTGAGGTCAGTCTGCTCTTCCCTGAGTGTGTTACTTTGAAAGAGTGGGGTCAGTCTGCTCTTCCCTAGGTGAGTTACATTGAGATAGAGGGGTCACTCTGGTCTCCCCTGGGTGTGTTACATTGACAGAGTTGGGTGAGTCTGCTCTTCCCTGGGTCTGTGATATTGACAGAGTGGGGTCAGTCTGCTCTTCCCTGGGTGTGTTACATTGACAGAGTTGGGTCCGTCTGATGTTCCCTGGGTGTATAACGTTGAGAGACAGGGGTCAGTCTGCTCTTCCCTGGGTGTGTTACATTGACAGAGTAAACTCAGTCTGCTCTTCCCTGGGTGTGTTACATTGACAGAGTGGGGTCAGTCTGCTCTTCCCTGGCTGGGTTATATTGGCAGAGTGGGGTCAGTCTACTCTTCCCTGGGTGTGTTACATTGACAGAGTGGGGTCAATCTGCTCTTCCTTGGGTGTGTTACATTGACAGAGTGGGGTAAGTCTGCTCTCCCCTGGGTGTCTTACATTGACAGAGTGGGGTCAGTCTGTTCTTCCCTGGGTGTGTTACATTGACAGAGTGGGGTCAGTCTGCTCTTCCTTGGGTGTGTTACATTGACAGAGTGGGGTCAGTCTGCTCTTCCCTGGCTGGGTTATATTGGCAGAGTGGGGTCAGTCTACTCTTCCTTGGGTGTGTTACATTGACAGAGTGGGGTCAATCTGCTCTTCCTTGGGTGTGTTACATTGACAGAGTGGGGTAAGTCTGCTCTCCCCTGGGTGTCTTACATTGACAGAGTGGGGTCAGTCTGTTCTTCCCTGGGTGTGTTACATTGACAGAATGGGGTCAGTCTGCTCTTCCCTGGGTGTGTTACATTGACAGAGTGGGGTCAGTCTGCTCTTCCTGGGTGTGTTACATTGACAGAGAGGGGTCAGTCTGCTCTTCCCTGGGTGTGTTACAATGACAGAGTGGGGTCAGTCTGCTCTTCCTTGGGTGTTTTACATTGACAGAGTGGGGTCAGTCTGCTCTTCCCGCGGTGTGTTACATTGACAGAGTTGGGTCAGTCTGATCTTCCCTGGGTGTATAACGTTGAGAGAAAGGGGTCAGTCTGCTCTTCCCTGGGGGTGTTGCAATGACAGAGTGTGGTCAGTCTGCTCTTCCCTGTGTCTGTTGTACTTGATCGGGTGAGGTCAGTCTGCTCTTCCCTGGGTGTGTTACATTGCCAGAGTGGTTTCAGTCTGCTCTTCCCTGGGTGTGCTACATTGACAGAGAGGGGTCAGTCTGCTCTTCCCTCGGTGGGTTACATTGAAAGTGTTGGGTCAGTCTGCTCTTCCCTGGGTGTGTTACATTGACACAGTGGGGTCAATCTGCTCTTCCCTGGGTGTGTTACATTGACAGTGTGCGGTCAGTCTGCTCTTCCCTGGGTGCGTGACATTGACAGAGTGGGGTCAGTCTGCTCTTCCCTGGGTGTGTTACTTTGACAGAGTGGGGTCAGTCTGCTCTTCCCTGGGTGTGTTACATTGACAGAGAGGGGTCAGTCTGCGCTTCCCTGGATGTGTTACATTGAAAGTGTGGGGTCAGTCTGCTCTTCCCTGGGTGTGTTACATTGACACAGTGGGGTCAGTCTGCTCTTCCCTGGGTGCGTGACATTGACAGAGTGCGGTCAGTCTGCTCTTCCCTGGGTGCGTGACATTGACAGAGTGGGGTCAGTCTGCTCTTCCCTGGGTGTGTTACATTGACAGAGTGGGGTCAGTCTGCTCTTCCCTGGGTGTGTTACATTGACTGAGTGCGGTCAGTCTGCTCTTCCCTGGGTGCGTGACATTGACAGAGTGGGGTCAGTCTGCTCTTCCCTGGGTGTGTTACATTGACAGAGTGTGGTCAGTCTGCTCTTCCCTGGGTGAGTTACATGGAGGGAGAGGGGTCAGTCTGTTCTTCACTGGGTGGGTTACATTGACAGAGTGGGGTCAGTCCGCTCTTCTCTGCGTGTGTTACTTTGACAGAGTGGAGTCAGTCTGCTCTTCCCTGGGTGTGTTACACTGACAGAGTTGGGTCCGTCTGCTCTTCCCTGGGTGAGTTACATTGACAGAGAGGGGTCAGTCTGCTCTTCCCTGGCTGTGTTACAATGACAGAGTGGGGTCAGACTGCTCTTCCTTGGGTGTGTTACATTGACAGAGTGGGGTCAGTCTACTCTTCCCGCGGTGTGTTACATTGACAGAGTGAGGTCAGTCTGCTCTTCCCTGGGTGAGTTAGATTGACAGGGTGGGGTCAGTCTGCTCTTCCCTGGGTGTGATACATTGACAGAGTGGGGTCAGACTGCTATTCCCTGAGTATGTTACATTGACAGAGTGGGGTCAGTCTGCCCTTCCCTGGTTGTGTTACATTGACAGAGTGAGGTCAGTCTGCTCTTCCCTGAGTGTGTTACTTTGACAGAGTGGGGTCAGTCTGCTCTTCCCTAGGTGAGTTACATTGAGATAGAGGGGTCACTCTGGTCTCCCCTGGGTGTGTTACATTGACAGAGTTGGGTGAGTCTGCTCTTCCCTGGGTCTGTGATATTGACAGAGTGGGGTAAGTCTGCTCTCCCCTGGGTGTCTTACATTGACAGAGTGGTGTCAGTCTGCTCTTCCCTGGGTGTGTTACATTGACAGAGTGGGGTTAGTCTGCTCTTCCCTGGGTATGTTACATTGACCGAGTGAGGTCAATCTTCTGTTCCCTGGGTGAGTTACATTGACAGAGAGGGGTCAGTCTGCTCTTCCCTGGCTGTGTTACAATGACAGAGTGGGGTCAGACTGCTCTTCCTTGGGTGTGTTACATTGACAGAGTGGGGTCAGTCTACTCTTCCCGCGGTGTGTTACATTGACAGAGTGAGGTCAGTCTGCTCTTCCCTGGGTGAGTTAGATTGACAGGGTGGTGTCAGTCTGCTCTCCCCTGGGTGTGATACATTGACAGAGTGGGGTCAGACTGCTATTCCCTGAGTATGTTACATTGACAGAGTGGGGTCAGTCTGCCCTTCCCTGGTTGTGTTACATTGACAGAGTGAGGTCAGTCTGCTCTTCCCTGAGTGTGTTACTTTGAAAGAGTGGGGTCAGTCTGCTCTTCCCTAGGTGAGTTACATTGAGATAGAGGGGTCACTCTGGTCTCCCCTGGGTGTGTTACATTGACAGAGTTGGGTGAGTCTGCTCTTCCCTGGGTCTGTGATATTGACAGAGTGGGGTCAGTCTGCTCTTCCCTGGGTGTGTTACATTGACAGAGTTGGGTCCGTCTGATGTTCCCTGGGTGTATAACGTTGAGAGACAGGGGTCAGTCTGCTCTTCCCTGGGTGTGTTACATTGACAGAGTAAACTCAGTCTGCTCTTCCCTGGGTGTGTTACATTGACAGAGTGGGGTCAGTCTGCTCTTCCCTGGCTGGGTTACATTGGCAGAGTGGGGTCAGTCTACTCTTCCCTGGGTGTGTTACATTGACAGAGTGGGGTCAATCTGCTCTTCCTTGGGTGTGTTACATTGACAGAGTGGGGTAAGTCTGCTCTCCCCTGGGTGTCTTACATTGACAGAGTGGGGTCAGTCTGTTCTTCCCTGGGTGTGTTACATTGACAGAGTGGGGTCAGTCTGCTCTTCCTTGGGTGTGTTACATTGACAGAGTGGGGTCAGTCTGCTCTTCCCTGGCTGGGTTATATTGGCAGAGTGGGGTCAGTCTACTCTTCCTTGGGTGTGTTACATTGACAGAGTGGGGTCAATCTGCTCTTCCTTGGGTGTGTTACATTGACAGAGTGGGGTAAGTCTGCTCTCCCCTGGGTGTCTTACATTGACAGAGTGGGGTCAGTCTGTTCTTCCCTGGGTGTGTTACATTGACAGAATGGGGTCAGTCTGCTCTTCCCTGGGTGTGTTACATTGACAGAGTGGGGTCAGTCTGCTCTTCCTGGGTGTGTTACATTGACAGAGAGGGGTCAGTCTGCTCTTCCCTGGGTGTGTTACAATGACAGAGTGGGGTCAGTCTGCTCTTCCTTGGGTGTTTTACATTGACAGAGTGGGGTCAGTCTGCTCTTCCCGCGGTGTGTTACATTGACAGAGTTGGGTCAGTCTGATCTTCCCTGGGTGTATAACGTTGAGAGAAAGGGGTCAGTCTGCTCTTCCCTGGGGGTGTTGCAATGACAGAGTGTGGTCAGTCTGCTCTTCCCTGTGTCTGTTGTACTTGATCGGGTGAGGTCAGTCTGCTCTTCCCTGGGTGTGTTACATTGCCAGAGTGGTTTCAGTCTGCTCTTCCCTGGGTGTGCTACATTGACAGAGAGGGGTCAGTCTGCTCTTCCCTCGGTGGGTTACATTGAAAGTGTTGGGTCAGTCTGCTCTTCCCTGGGTGTGTTACATTGACACAGTGGGGTCAATCTGCTCTTCCCTGGGTGTGTTACATTGACAGTGTGCGGTCAGTCTGCTCTTCCCTGGGTGCGTGACATTGACAGAGTGGGGTCAGTCTGCTCTTCCCTGGGTGTGTTACTTTGACAGAGTGGGGTCAGTCTGCTCTTCCCTGGGTGTGTTACATTGACAGAGAGGGGTCAGTCTGCGCTTCCCTGGATGTGTTACATTGAAAGTGTGGGGTCAGTCTGCTCTTCCCTGGGTGTGTTACATTGACACAGTGGGGTCAGTCTGCTCTTCCCTGGGTGCGTGACATTGACAGAGTGCGGTCAGTCTGCTCTTCCCTGGGTGCGTGACATTGACAGAGTGGGGTCAGTCTGCTCTTCCCTGGGTGTGTTACATTGACAGAGTGGGGTCAGTCTGCTCTTCCCTGGGTGTGTTACATTGACTGAGTGCGGTCAGTCTGCTCTTCCCTGGGTGCGTGACATTGACAGAGTGGGGTCAGTCTGCTCTTCCCTGGGTGTGTTACATTGACAGAGTGTGGTCAGTCTGCTCTTCCCTGGGTGAGTTACATGGAGGGAGAGGGGTCAGTCTGTTCTTCACTGGGTGGGTTACATTGACAGAGTGGGGTCAGTCCGCTCTTCTCTGCGTGTGTTACTTTGACAGAGTGGAGTCAGTCTGCTCTTCCCTGGGTGTGTTACACTGACAGAGTTGGGTCCGTCTGCTCTTCCCTGGGTGAGTTACATTGACAGAGAGGGGTCAGTCTGCTCTTCCCTGGCTGTGTTACAATGACAGAGTGGGGTCAGACTGCTCTTCCTTGGGTGTGTTACATTGACAGAGTGGGGTCAGTCTGTTCTTCCCTGGGTGTGTTACATTGACAGAATGGGGTCAGTCTGCTCTTCCCTGGGTGTGTTACATTGACAGAGTGGGATCAATCTGCTCTTCCGTGGGTGTGTTATATTGACAGAGTGCGGTCAGTCTGCTCTTCCCTTGGTGCGTGACATTGACAGAGTGGGGTCAGTCTGCTCTTCCCTGGGTGTGTTACATTGACAGGGTGGTGTCAGTCTGCTCTTCCCTGGGTGTGTTACATTGACAGAGTGGGGTTAGTCTGCTCTTCCCTGGGTATGTTACATTGACCGAGTGAGGTCAATCTTCTGTTCCCTGGGTGAGTTACATTGACAGAGAGGGGTCCGTGTGCTCTTCCCTGGGTGTGTTACATTGACAGAGTGGGTACAGTCTACTCTTCCCTGCGTGTGTTACTTTGACAGAGTGCGGTCAGTGTGCTCTTCCCAGGGTGTGTTACATTGACAGAGTGGGGTCAGTCTGCTCCTCCCAGGGTGTGTTACATTGACAGAGTTGGGTCAATCTGCTCGTCCTTGGGTGTGTTTCATTGACAGAGTGGGGTCAGTCTACCCTTCCCTGGGCGTGTTACATTGACAGAGTGGGGTCAGTCTGCTCGTCCCTGGGTGTGTTACAGTGACTGAGTGGGGTCAGTCTGCTCTTCCCAGGGTGCATGAGATTGACAGAGTGGGGTCAGTCTGCTCTTCCCTGGGTGGGTTACATTGACTGAGTGCAGTCAGTCTGCTCTTACCAGCGTCTGTTACATTGACAGTGTGGGGTCAGTCTGCTCTTCCCTGGGTTTGTTACATTGACAGAGTGGGGTCAGACTGCTCTTCCCTGGGTGTGTTACAGTAACAGAGTGGGGTCAGTCTGCTCTTCCCAGGGTGTGTTACATTGACAGATTGGGGTCAGTCTGCTCTTCCCAGGGTGTGTTACATTGACAGAGTGGGGTCAGTCTGCTCTTCCCTGGGTGTGTTACATTGACAGTGTGCGGTCAGTGTGCTCTTCCCTGGGTGCGTGACATTGACAGAGTGGGGTCAGTCTGCTCTTCCCTGGGTGTGTTACATTGACAGAGTGGGGTCAGTCTGCTCTTCCCTGGGTGCGTGACATTGACAGAGTGGGGTCCGTCTGCTCTTCCCTGGGTTTTTTACATTGACAGATTGGGGTCAGTCTGCTCTTCCCTGGGTGTGTTACATTGACAGCGTGGGGACAGTTTGCTCTTCCCTGGGTGTGTTACATTGACAGAGTGAGGTCAGTCTGCTCTACCCTGGGTGTATTACATTGACAGAGTGGGGTCAGTCTACTCTTCCCTGGGTGTCTTACATTGACAGAGTGGGGTCAGTCTGCTCTTCCCTGGGTGAGTTACATTGACAGAGTGGGGTCAGTCTGCTCTTCCCTGGGTGTGATATACTGACAGAGTGGGGTCAGTCTGCTCTTCCCTGGGTGTGTTACATTGACAGAGTGGGGTCAATCTGCTCTTCCTTGGGTGTGTTACATTGACAGAGTGGGGTAAGTCTGCTCTCCCCTGGGTGTCTTACATTGACAGAGTGGGGTCAGTCTGTTCTTCCCTGGGTGTGTTACATTGACAGAATGGGGTCAGTCTGCTTTTCCCTGAGTGTGTTACTTTGACAGAGTGGGGTCAGTCTGCTCTTCCCTGGGTGTGTTACATTGACAGAGTGGGGTCAATCTACTCTTACTTGGGTGTGTTACATTGACAGAGTGGGGTAAGTCTGCTCTCCCCTGGGTGTCTTACATTGACAGAGTGGGGTCAGTCTGTTCTTCCCTGGGTGTGTTACATTGACAGAATGGGGTCAGTCTGCTCTTCCCTGGGTGTGTTACATTGACAGAGTGGGATCAATCTGCTCTTCCGTGGGTGTGTTACATTGACAGAATGCGGTCAGTCTGCTCTTCCCTTGGTGCGTGACATTGACAGAGTGGGGTCAGTCTGCTCTTCCCTGGGTGTGTTACATTGACAGGGTGGTGTCAGTCTGCTCTTCCCTGGGTGTGTTACATTGACAGAGTGGGGTTAGTCTGCTCTTCCCTGGGTATGTTACATTGACCGAGTGAGGTCAATCTTCTGTTCCCTGGGTGAGTTACATTGACAGAGAGGGGTCAGTCTGCTCTTCCCTGGCTGTGTTACAATGACAGAGTGGGGTCAGACTGCTCTTCCTTGGGTGTGTTACATTGACAGAGTGGGGTCAGTCTACTCTTCCCGCGGTGTGTTACATTGACAGAGTGAGGTCAGTCTGCTCTTCACTGGGTGAGTTAGATTGACAGGGTGGGGTCAGTCTGCTCTCCCCTGGGTGTGATACATTGACAGAGTGGGGTCAGACTGCTATTCCCTGAGTATGTTACATTGACAGAGTGGGGTCAGTCTGCCCTTCCCTGGTTGTGTTACATTGACAGAGTGGGGTCAGTCTGTTCTTCCTTGGGTGTGTTAAATTGACTTTGTTGGGTCAGTCTGCTCTTCCCTGGGTGTGTTACATTGACAGAGTGGCGTCAGTCTGTTCTTCCCTGGGAGTGTTACAGTGACAGGGTGGTGTCAGTCTGTTCTTCCCTTGGTGTGTTACATTGACAGAGTGGTATCTGACTGCTCTTCCCTGGGTGTGTTACATTGACAGAGTGGGGTCAGTCTGTTCTCCCATTGTGTGTTACATTGACAGAGTGGGGTCAGTCTGCTCTTCCCTGGGTGTGTTACAATGACAGAGTGGGGTCAGTCTGCTCTTTTATGGGTGGGTTACATTGAAAGAGTGGGGTAAGTCTGCAGTTCACTGTGTGAGTAACTTTGCAGAAGAGGTCATTCTGCTCTTCTCTGGGTGTGTTACATTGACAGAGTTGGGTCAGTGTGCTCTTCCCAGGGCGTGTCACATTGACAGAGTGGGGTCAGTCTGCTCTTTTATGGGTGGGTTACATTGACAGAGTGGGGTCAGTCTGCTCATCCCTGGGTGTGTTACATTGACAGAGTGGGGTCAGTCTGATCTTCCCTGGTTGTGTTACATTGACAGAGTGGGGTCAATCTGCTCTTCCCTGGGTGGGTAACATTGACAGAGTGGGGTCAGTCTACTCTTCCCGCGGTGTATTACATTGACAGAGTGAGGTCAGTCTGCTTTTCACTGGGTGAGTTAGATTGACAGGGTGGGGTCAGTCTGCTCTCCCCTGAGTGTGATACATTGACAGAGTGGGGTCAGACTGCTATTCCCTGAGTATGTTACATTGACAGAGTGGGGTCAGTCTGCCCTTCCCTGGTTGTGTTACATTGACAGAGTGAGGTCAGTCTGCTCTTCCCTGAGTGTGTTACTTTGACAGAGTGGGGTCAGTCTGCTCTTCCCTAGGTTAGTTACATTGAGATAGAGGGGTCACTCTGGTCTCCCCTGGGTGTGTTACATTGACAGAGGTGGGTGAGTCTGCTCTTCCCTTGGTCTGTGATATTGACAGAGTGGGGTCAGTCTGCTCTTCCCTGGGTGTGTTACATTGACAGAGTTGGGTCAGTCTGATGTTCCCTGGGTGTATCACGTTGAGAGACAGGGGTCAGTCTGCTCTTCCCTGGGTGTGTTACATTGACAGAGTGAACTCAGTCTGCTCTTCCCTGGGTGTGTTGCAATGACAGAGTGTGGTCAGTCTGCACTTCCCTGGGTGTGTTACATTGACAGAGTGGGGTCAGTCTGCTCTTCCCTGGCTGGGTTATATTGGCAGAGTGGGGTCAGTCTACTCTTCCCTGGGTGTGTTACATTGACAGAGTGGGGTCAATCTGCTCTTCCTTGGGTGTGTTACATTGACAGAGTGGGGTAAGTCTGCTCTCCCCTGGGTGTCTTACATTGACAGAGTGGGGTCAGTCTGTTCTTCCCTGGGTGTGTTACATTGACAGAATGGGGTCAGTCTGCTCTTTCCTGGGTGTGTTACATTGACAGAGTGGGATCAATCTGCTCTTCCCTGGGTGTGTTACATTGACAGAGTGCGGTCAGTCTCTCTTCCCTTTGTGCGTAACATTGACAGAATGGGGTCAGTCTGCTCTTCCCTGGGTGTGTTACATTGACAGAGTGGTGTCAGTCTGCTCTTCCCTGGGTGTGTTACATTGACAGAGTGGGGTTAGTCTGCTATTCCCTGGGTATGTTACATTGACCGAGTGAGGTCAATCTTCTGTTCCCTGGGTGAGTTACAGTGACAGAGAGGGGTCAGTCTGCTCTTCCCTGGCTGTGTTACAATGACAGAGTGGGGTCAGACTGCTCTTCCGTGGGTGTGTTACATTGACAGAGTGGGGTCAGTCTACTCTTCCCGCGGTGTGTTACATTGACAGAGTGAGGTCAGTCTGCTCTTCCCTGGGTGAGTTAGATTGACAGGGTGGGGTCAGTCTGCTCTCCCCTGGGTGTGATACATTGACAGAGTGGGGTCAGACTGCTATTCCCTGAGTATGTTACATTGACAGAGTGGGGTCAGTCTGCCCTTCCCTGGTTGTGTTACATTGACAGAGTGAGGTCAGTCTGCTCTTCCCTGAGTGTGTTACTTTGACAGAGTGGGGTCAGTCTGCTCTTCCCTAGGTGAGTTACATTGAGATAGAGTGGTCACTCTGGACTCCCCTGGGTGTGTTACATTGACAGAGTTGGGTGAGTCTGCTCTTCCCTGGGTCTGTGATATTGACAGAGTGGGGTCAGTCTGCTCTTCCCTGGGTGTGTTACATTGACAGAGTTGGGTCAGTCTGATGTTCCCTGGGTGTATAACGTTGAGAGACAGGGGTCAATCTGCTCTTCCCTGGGTGTGTTACATTGACAGAGTGAACTCAGTCTGCTCTACCCTGGGTGTGTTACATTGACAGAGTGGGGTAAGTCTGCTCTCCCTTGGGTGTCTTACATTGACAGAGTGGGGTCAGTTTGTTCTTCCCTGGGTGTGTTACATTGACAGAATGGGTTCAGTCTGCTCTTCCCTGGGTGTGTTACATTGACAGAGTGGGATCAATCTGCTCTTCCCTGGGTGTGTTACATTGACAGAGTGCGGTCAGTCTGCTCTTCCCTTGGTGCGTGACATTGACAGAGTGGGGTCAGTCTGCTCTTCCCTGGGTGTGTTACATTGACAGAGTGGTGTCAGTCTGCTCTTCCCTGGGTGTGTTACATTGACTGAGTGGGGTTAGTCAGCTCTTCCCTGGGTATGTTACATTTACCGAGTGAGGTCAATCTTCTGTTCCCTGGGTGAGTTACATTGACAGAGAGGGGTCAGTCTGCTCTTCCCTGGCTGTGTTACAATGACAGAGTGGGGTCAGACTGCTCTTCCTTGGGTGTGTTACATTGACAGAGTGGGGTCAGTCTACTCTTCCCGCGGTGTGTTACATTGACAGAGTGAGGTCAGACTGCTCTTCCCTGGGTGAGTTAGATTGACAGGGTGGGGTCAGTCTACTCTCCCCTGGTTGTGATACATTGACAGAGTGGGGTCAGACTGCTATTCCCTGAGTATGTTACATTGACAGAGTGGGGTCAGTCTGCCCTTCCCTGGTTGTGTTACATTGACAGAGTGAGGTCAGTCTGCTCTTCCCTGAGTGTGTTACATTGACAGAGTTGGGTCAGTCTGATGTTCCCTGGGTGTATAACGTTGAGAGACAGGGGTCAGTCTGCTCTTCCCTGGGTGTGTTACATTGACAGAGTGAACTCAGTCTGCTCTTCCCTGGGTGTGTTGCAATGACAGAGTGTGGTCAGTCTGCACTTCCCTGGGTGTGTTACATTGACAGAGTGGGGTCAGTCTGCTCTTCCCTGGCTGGGTTATATTGGCAGAGTGGGGTCAGTCTACTCTTCCCTGGGTGTGTTTCATTGACAGAGGGAGGTCAGTCTGCTCTTCCCTGGCTGGGTTATATTGGCAGAGTGGGGTCAGTCTACTCTTCCCTGGGTGTGTTTCATTGACAGAGGGGCGTCAGCCTGCTCTTCCCTGAGTGTGTTACATTGACAGGGTGGGGTCAGTCTGCTCTTCCCTTCATGTGTTCCATTGAATGTGTGGGGTCAGTCTGCTCTTCCCAGGGTGTGTTATATTGACACAGTGGGGTCAGTCTGCTCTTCCCTGGGTGTGTTACAGTGACAGAGTGGGGTCAGTCTGCTCTTCCCTGAGTGTGTTACAATGACAGGGTGGGGTCAGTCTGCTCTCCCCTGGGTGTGATACTTTGACAGAGTGGGGTCAGACTGCTATTCCCTGAGTATGTTACATTGACAGAGTGGGGTCAGTCTGCCCTTCCCTGGTTGTGTTACATTGACTGAGTGAGGTCAGTCTGCTCTTCCCTGAGTGTGTTACTTTGACAGAGTGGGGTCAGTGTGCTCTTCCCTAGGTGTGATACATTGACAGAGTGGGGTCAGACTGCTATTCCCTGAGTATGTTACACTGACAGAGTGGGGTCAGTCTGCCCTTCCCTGGTTGTGTTACATTGACAGAGTGAGGTCAGTCTGCTCTTCCCTGAGTGTGTTACTTTGACAGAGTGGGGTCAGTCTGCTCTTCCCAGATGAGTTACATTGAGATAGAGGGGTCACTCTGGTCTCCCTTGGGTGTGTTACATTGACAGAGTTGGGTGAGTCTGCTCTTCCCTGGGTCTGTGATATTGACAGAGTGGGGTCAGTCTGCTCTTCCCTGGGTGTGTTACATTGACAGAGTTGGGTCAGTCTGATGTTCCCTGGGTGTATAACGTTGAGAGACAGGGGTCAGTCTGCTCTTCCCTGGGTGTGTTACATTGACAGAGTGAACTCAGTCTGCTCTTCCCTGGGTGTGTTGCAATGACAGAGTGTGGTCAGTCTGCACTTCCCTGGGTGTGTTACATTGACAGAGTGGGGTCAGTCTGCTCTTCCCTGGCTGGGTTATATTGGCAGAGTGGGGTCAGTCTACTCTTCCCTGGGTGTGTTTCATTGACAGAGGGAGGTCAGTCTGCTCTTCCCTGGCTGGGTTATATTGGCAGAGTGGGGTCAGTCTATTCTTCCCTGGGTGTGTTTCATTGACAGAGGGGCGTCAGCCTGCTCTTCCCTGAGTGTGTTACATTGACAGGGTGGGGTCAGTCTGCTCTTCCCTTCATGTGTTCCATTGACAGAATGGGGTCAGTCTGCTCTTCCCTGGGTGTGTTACATTGCCAGAGTGGTGTCAGTCAGTTCTTCCCTGGGAGTGTTACATTGACAGAGAGTGGTCAGTCTGCTCATCCCTGGGTGTGTTACATTGGCAGAGTGGGGTCAGTCTGCACTTCCCTGGGTGTGTTACATTGACAGAGTGGGGTCAGTCTGCTCTTCCCTGGCTGGGTTATATTGCCATAGTGGGGTCAGTCTACTCTTCCCTGGGTGTGTTTCATTGACAGAGTGGGGTCAGTCTACTCTTCCCGCGGTGTATTACATTGACAGAGTGAGGTCAGTCTGCTTTTCACTGGGTGAGTTAGATTGACAGGGTGGGGTCAGTCTGCTCTCCCCTGGGTGTGATACATTGACAGAGTGGGGTCAGACTGCTATTCCCTGAGTATGTTACATTGACAGAGTGGGGTCAGTCTGCCCTTCCCTGGTTGTGTTACATTGACAGAGTGAGGTCAGTCTGCTCTTCCCTGAGTGTGTTACTTTGACAGAGTGGGGTCAGTCTGCTCTTCCCTAGGTTAGTTACATTGAGATAGAGGGGTCACTCTGGTCTCCCCTGGGTGTGTTACATTGACAGAGGTGGGTGAGTCTGCTCTTCCCTTGGTCTGTGATATTGACAGAGTGGGGTCAGTCTGCTCTTCCCTGGGTGTGTTACATTGACAGAGTTGGGTCAGTCTGATGTTCCCTGGGTGTATCACGTTGAGAGACAGGGGTCAGTCTGCTCTTCCCTGGGTGTGTTACATTGACAGAGTGAACTCAGTCTGCTCTTCCCTGGGTGTGTTGCAATGACAGAGTGTGGTCAGTCTGCACTTCCCTGGGTGTGTTACATTGACAGAGTGGGGTCAGTCTGCTCTTCCCTGGCTGGGTTATATTGGCAGAGTGGGGTCAGTCTACTCTTCCCTGGGTGTGTTACATTGACAGAGTGGGGTCAATCTGCTCTTCCTTGGGTGTGTTACATTGACAGAGTGGGGTAAGTCTGCTCTCCCCTGGGTGTCTTACATTGACAGAGTGGGGTCAGTCTGTTCTTCCCTGGGTGTGTTACATTGACAGAATGGGGTCAGTCTGCTCTTTCCTGGGTGTGTTACATTGACAGAGTGGGATCAATCTGCTCTTCCCTGGGTGTGTTACATTGACAGAGTGCGGTCAGTCTCTCTTCCCTTTGTGCGTAACATTGACAGAATGGGGTCAGTCTGCTCTTCCATGGGTGTGTTACATTGACAGAGTGGTGTCAGTCTGCTCTTCCCTGGGTGTGTTACATTGACAGAGTGGGGTTAGTCTGCTATTCCCTGGGTATGTTACATTGACCGAGTGAGGTCAATCTTCTGTTCCCTGGGTGAGTTACAGTGACAGAGAGGGGTCAGTCTGCTCTTCCCTGGCTGTGTTACAATGACAGAGTGGGGTCAGACTGCTCTTCCGTGGGTGTGTTACATTGACAGAGTGGGGTCAGTCTACTCTTCCCGCGGTGTGTTACATTGACAGAGTGAGGTCAGTCTGCTCTTCCCTGGGTGAGTTAGATTGACAGGGTGGGGTCAGTCTGCTCTCCCCTGGGTGTGATACATTGACAGAGTGGGGTCAGACTGTTATTCCCTGAGTATGTTACATTGACAGAGTGGGGTCAGTCTGCCCTTCCCTGGTTGTGTTACATTGACAGAGTGAGGTCAGTCTGCTCTTCCCTGAGTGTGTTACTTTGACAGAGTGGGGTCAGTCTGCTCTTCCCTAGGTGAGTTACATTGAGATAGAGTGGTCACTCTGGACTCCCCTGGGTGTGTTACATTGACAGAGTTGGGTGAGTCTGCTCTTCCCTGGGTCTGTGATATTGACAGAGTGGGGTCAGTCTGCTCTTCCCTGGGTGTGTTACATTGACAGAGTTGGGTCAGTCTGATGTTCCCTGGGTGTATAACGTTGAGAGACAGGGGTCAATCTGCTCTTCCCTGGGTGTGTTACATTGACAGAGTGAACTCAGTCTGCTCTACCCTGGGTGTGTTACATTGACAGAGTGGGGTAAGTCTGCTCTCCCTTGGGTGTCTTACATTGACAGAGTGGGGTCAGTTTGTTCTTCCCTGGGTGTGTTACATTGACAGAATGGGTTCAGTCTGCTCTTCCCTGGGTGTGTTACATTGACAGAGTGGGATCAATCTGCTCTTCCCTGGGTGTGTTACATTGACAGAGTGCGGTCAGTCTGCTCTTCCCTTGGTGCGTGACATTGACAGAGTGGGGTCAGTCTGCTCTTCCCTGGGTGTGTTACATTGACAGAGTGGTGTCAGTCTGCTCTTCCCTGGGTGTGTTACATTGACTGAGTGGGGTTAGTCAGCTCTTCCCTGGGTATGTTACATTGACCGAGTGAGGTCAATCTTCTGTTCCCTGGGTGAGTTACATTGACAGAGAGGGGTCAGTCTGCTCTTCCCTGGCTGTGTTACAATGACAGAGTGGGGTCAGACTGCTCTTCCTTGGGTGTGTTACATTGACAGAGTGGGGTCAGTCTACTCTTCCCGCGGTGTGTTACATTGACAGAGTGAGGTCAGACTGCTCTTCCCTGGGTGAGTTAGATTGACAGGGTGGGGTCAGTCTACTCTCCCCTGGTTGTGATACATTGACAGAGTGGGGTCAGACTGCTATTCCCTGAGTATGTTACATTGACAGAGTGGGGTCAGTCTGCCCTTCCCTGGTTGTGTTACATTGACAGAGTGAGGTCAGTCTGCTCTTCCCTGAGTGTGTTACATTGACAGAGTTGGGTCAGTCTGATGTTCCCTGGGTGTATAACGTTGAGAGACAGGGGTCAGTCTGCTCTTCCCTGGGTGTGTTACATTGACAGAGTGAACTCAGTCTACTCTTCCCTGGGTGTGTTGCAATGACAGAGTGTGGTCAGTCTGCACTTCCCTGGGTGTGTTACATTGACAGAGTGGGGTCAGTCTGCTCTTCCCTGGCTGGGTTATATTGGCAGAGTGGGGTCAGTCTACTCTTCCCTGGGTGTGTTTCATTGACAGAGGGAGGTCAGTCTGCTCTTCCCTGGCTGGGTTATATTGGCAGAGTGGGGTCAGTCTATTCTTCCCTGGGTGTGTTTCATTGACAGAGGGGCGTCAGCCTGCTCTTCCCTGAGTGTGTTACATTGACAGGGTGGGGTCAGTCTGCTCTTCCCTTCATGTGTTCCATTGAATGTGTGGGGTCAGTCTGCTCTTCCCAGGGTGTGTTATATTGACACAGTGGGGTCAGTCTGCTCTTCCCTGGGTGTGTTACAGTGACAGAGTGGGGTCAGTCTGCTCTTCCCTGAGTGTGTTACAATGACAGGGTGGGGTCAGTCTGCTCTCCCCTGGGTGTGATACTTTGACAGAGTGGGGTCAGACTGCTATTCCCTGAGTATGTTACATTGACAGAGTGGGGTCAGTCTGCCCTTCCCTGGTTGTGTTACATTGACTGAGTGAGGTCAGTCTGCTCTTCCCTGAGTGTGTTACTTTGACAGAGTGGGGTCAGTCTGCTCTTCCCTAGGTGTGATACATTGACAGAGTGGGGTCAGACTGCTATTCCCTGAGTATGTTACATTGACAGAGTGGGGTCAGTCTGCCCTTCCCTGGTTGTGTTACATTGACAGAGTGAGGTCAGTCTGCTCTTCCCTGAGTGTGTTACTTTGACAGAGTGGGGTCAGTCTGCTCTTCCCAGATGAGTTACATTGAGATAGAGGGGTCACTCTGGTCTCCCTTGGGTGTGTTACATTGACAGAGTTGGGTGAGTCTGCTCTTCCCTGGGTCTGTGATATTGACAGAGTGGGGTCAGTCTGCTCTTCCCTGGGTGTGTTACATTGACAGAGTTGGGTCAGTCTGATGTTCCCTGGGTGTATAACGTTGAGAGACAGGGGTCAGTCTGCTCTTCCCTGGGTGTGTTACATTGACAGAGTGAACTCAGTCTGCTCTTCCCTGGGTGTGTTGCAATGACAGAGTGTGGTCAGTCTGCACTTCCCTGGGTGTGTTACATTGACAGAGTGGGGTCAGTCTGCTCTTCCCTGGCTGGGTTATATTGGCAGAGTGGGGTCAGTCTACTCTTCCCTGGGTGTGTTTCATTGACAGAGGGAGGTCAGTCTGCTCTTCCCTGGCTGGGTTATATTGGCAGAGTGGGGTCAGTCTATTCTTCCCTGGGTGTGTTTCATTGACAGAGGGGCGTCAGCCTGCTCTTCCCTGAGTGTGTTACATTGACAGGGTGGGGTCAGTCTGCTCTTCCCTTCATGTGTTCCATTGACAGAATGGGGTCAGTCTGCTCTTCCCTGGGTGTGTTACATTGCCAGAGTGGTGTCAGTCAGTTCTTCCCTGGGAGTGTTACATTGACAGAGAGTGGTCAGTCTGCTCATCCCTGGGTGTGTTACATTGGCAGAGTGGGGTCAGTCTGCACTTCCCTGGGTGTGTTACATTGACAGAGTGGGGTCAGTCTGCTCTTCCCTGGCTGGGTTATATTGCCATAGTGGGGTCAGTCTACTCTTCCCTGGGTGTGTTTCATTGTCAGAGGGGGGTCAGTCTGCTCTTCTCTGAGTGTGTTACATTGACAGGGTGGGGTCAGTCTGCTCTTCCCTTCATGTGTTCCATTGACAGAGTGGGGTCAGTCTGCTCTTCCCTGGGTGTGTTACATTAAGAGAGTGGGGGTCAGTCTGCTCTTCCCAGGGTGTGTTACTTTGACAGGGTGGGGTCAGTCTACTCTTCCCTGGGTGCGTGACATTGACAGCGTGGGGTCAGTCTGCTGTTCCCTGGGTGTGTTACATTGACAGAGTGGGGTCAGTCTGCTCTTCCCTGGGTGTGTTACATTGACAGAGAGGGGTCAGTCTGCTCTTCCCTGGATGTGTTACATTGAATGTGTGGGGTCAGTCTGCTCTTCCCAGGGTGTGTTATATTGACACAGTGGGGTCAGTCTGCTCTTCCCTGGGTGTGTTACAGTGACAGAGTGCGGTCAGTCTGCTCTTCCCTGGGTGTGTTACAATGACAGAGAGGGGTCAGTCTGCTCTTCCCTGGGTGTGTTACAATGACAGAGTGGGGTCAGTCTGCTCTTCCTTGGGTGTTTTACATTGACAGAGTGGGGTCAGTCTGCTCTTCCCGCGGTGTGTTACATTGACAGAGTTGGGTCAGTCTGATCTTCCCTGGGTGTATAACGTTGACAGAAAGGGGTCAGTCTGATCTTCCCTGGGTGTGTTGCAATGACAGAGTGTGGTCAGTCTGCTCTTCCCTGTGTCTGTTATATTTGACCGGGTGAGGTCAGTCTGCTCTTCCCTGGGTGTGTTACATTGCCAGAGTGGTTTCAGTCTGCTCTTCCCTGGGTGGGTTACATTGACAGAGTGGGGTCAATCTGCTCTTCCCTGGGTGTGTTACATTGACACAGTGGGGTCAATCTGCTCTTCCCTGGGTGTGTTACATTGACAGTGTGCGGTCAGTCTGCTCTTCCCTGGGTGCGTGACATTGACAGAGTGGGGTCAGTCTGCTCTTCCCTGGGTGTGTTACATTGATAGAGTGGGGTCAGTCTGCTCTTCCCTGGGTGTGTTACATTGACAGAGAGGGGTCAGTCTGCTCTTCCCTGGATGTGTTACATTGAATGTGTGGGGTCTGTCTGCTCTTCCCTGGGTGTGTTACATTGACACAGTGGGGTCAGTCTGCTCTTCCCTGGGTGTGTTACATTGACAGAGTGCGGTCAGTCTGCTCTTCCCTGGGTGCGTGACATTGACAGAGTGGGGTCAGTCTGCTCTTCCCTGGGTGTGTTACATTGACAGAGTTGGGTCATTCTGCTCTACCCTGGGTGTGTTACATTAACAGAGTGGGGTTAGTCTGCTCTTCCCTGGGTATGTTACATTGACCTAGCCAGGTCAATCTTCTGTTCCCTGGGTGTATTACATTGACAGAGGTGGCTCAGTGTGCTCTTCCCTGGGTGTGTTACATTGACAGAGTGAGGTCAGTCTGCTCTTCCCTGGGTGTGTTACAATGACAGAGAGGGGTCAGTCTGCTCTTCCCTGGGTGTGTTACAATGACAGAGTTGGGTCAGTCTGCTCTTCCCAGAATGTGTTATATTGACAGAGTTGGGTCAGTCTGATCATCCCTGGGTGTGAAACGTTGACAGAAAGTGGTCAGTCTGCTCTTCCCTGGGTGTTTTCCATTGACAGAGTGGGGTCAGTCTGCTCTTCCCTCGGTCTGTTACATTGACAGAGTGGGGTCAGTCTGCTCTTCCCTGGGTGTGTTACATTGACAGAGTGAGGTCAGTCTGTTCTTCCCTGGGTGTGTTACATTGACAGAGTGGGGTCAGTCTACTCTTCACTGGGTGTCTTACATTGACAGAGTGGGGTCAGTCTGCTCTTCCCTGGGTGTGTTTACATTGACAGAGTGGGGTCAGTCTGCTCTTCCCAGGGTGTGTTACATTGACAGAGTGGGGTCAGTCTGCTCTTCCCTGGGTTTGTTACATTGACAGAGTGGGGTCAGACTGCACTTCCCTGGGTGTGTTACAGTAACAGAGTGGGGTCAGTCTGCTCTTCCCTCCGTGTGTTACTTTGACAGAGTGCGGTCAGTGTGCTCTTCCCAGGGTGTGTTACATTGACAGAGTGGGCTCAGTCTGCTCCTCCCAGGGTGTGTTACATTGACAGAGTGGGGTCAGTCTGCTCTTCCTTGGGTGTGTTTCATTGACAGAGTGGGGTCAGTCTACCCTTCCCTGGGCGTGTTACATTGACAGAGTGGGGTCAGTCTGCTCGTCCCTGGGTGTGTTAAAGTGACAGAGTGGGTTCAGTCTGCTCTTCCCAGGGTGCATTAGATTGACAGAGTGGGGTCAGTCTGCTCTTCCCTGGGTGGGTTACATTGACTGAGTGCAGTCAGTCTGCTCTTACCAGCGTCTGTTACATTGACAGAGTGGGGTCAGTCTGCTCTTCCCTGGGTTTGTTACATTGACAGAGTGGGGTCAGACTGCACTTCCCTGGGTGTGTTACAGTAACAGAGTGGGGTCAGTCTGCCCTACCCAAGGTGTGTTACATTGACAGAGTGGGGTCCGTCTGCTCTTCCCTGGTTGTGTTACATTGACAGAGTGCGGTCAGTGTGCTCTTCCCTGGGTGCGTGACATTGACAGAGTGGGGTCAGTCTGCTCTTCCCTGGGTGTGTTACATTGACAGAGTGGGGTCAGTCTGCTCTTCCCTGGGTGCGTGACATTGACAGAGTGGGGTCAGTCTGCTCTTCCCTGGGTGTTTTACATTGACAGATTGGTGTCAGTCTGCTCTTCCCTGGGTGTGTTACATTGACAGAGTGGGGACAGTTTGCTCTTCCCTGGGTGTGTTACATTGACAGAGTGAGGTCAGACTGCTCTACCCTGGGTGTATCACATTGACAGAGTGGGGTCAGTCTACTCTTCCCTGGGTGTCTTACATTGACAGAGTGGGGTCAGTCTGCTCTTCCCTGGGTGAGTTACATTGACAGAGTGGGGTCAGTCTGCTCTTCCCTGGGTGTGATATACTGACAGAGTGGGGTCAGTCTGCTCTTCCCTGGGTGATTTAAATTGACAGAGTGGGGTCATTCCGCTCTACCCTGGGTGCGTTACATTGACAGAGGGGGGTCAATCTTCTCTTCCCTGGGTGAGTTACATTGACAGAGTGGGGTCAGTCTGCTCCTCCCTGGGTGCGTTACATTGACAGAGTGGCGTCAGTCTGTTCTTCCCTGAGTGTGTTACTTTGACAGAGTGGGTTCAGTCTGCTCTCCCCTGGGTGTGTTGCATTGACAGAGTGGGGTCAGTCTGCTCTTCCCTTGGTGTGTTACATTGACAGACTGGGGTCAGTCTGCTCTTCCCAGTGTGTGTGACATTGACAGAGTTGGGTCAGTCTGATCTTCCCTGGGTTTATAACATTGAGAGAAAGGGGTCAGTCTGCTCTTCCCTGGGTGTGTTACATTGCCAGAGTGGTTTCAGTCTGCTCTTCCCTGGGTGTGTTACATTGACAGAGAGAGGTCAGTCTGCTCTTCCCTCGGTGGGTTACATTGAAAGTGTGGGGTCAGTCTGCTCTTCCCTGGGTGTGTTACATTGACACAGTGGGGTCAATCTGCTCTTCCCTGGGTGTGTTACATTGACAGTGCGCGGTCAATCTGCTCTTCACTGGGTGCGTGACATTGCCGGAGTGGGGTCAGTCTGCTCTTCCCTGGGTGTGTTACATTGACAGAGTGGGGTCAGTCTGCTCTTCCCTGGGTGTGTTACATTGACAGAGAGGGGTCAGTCTGCTCTTCCCTGGATGTGTTACATTGAAAGTGTGTGGTCAGTTTGCTCTTCCCTGGGTGTGTTACATTGACACAGTGGGGTCAGGCTGCTCTTCCCTGGGTGCGTGACATTGACAGAGTGCGGTCAGTCTGCTCTTGCCTGGGTGCGTGACATTGACAGAGTGGGGTCAGTCTGCTCTTCCCTGGGTGTGTTACATTGACAGAGTGGGGTCAGTCTGCTCTTCCCTGGGTGTGTTACATTGACAGAGTGGGGTTAGTCTGCTCTTCCCTGGGTATGTTACATTGACCTAGCCAGGTCAATCTTCTGTTCCCTGGGTGTGTTACATTGTCAGAGGAGGCTCAGTCTGCTCTTCCCTGGGTGTGTTACATTGACAGAGTGAGGTCAGTCTGCTCTTCCCTGGGTGTGTTACAATGACAGAGAGGGGTCAGTCTTCTCTTCCCTGGGTGTGTTACAATGACAGAGAGGGGTCAGTCTGCTCTTCCTTGGGTGTGTTTCATTGACAGAGTGGGGTCAGTTTTCCCATTCCCTGGGCGTGTTACATTGTCAGAGTGGGGTCAGTCTGCTCGCCCCTGGGTGTGTTACAGTGACAGAGTGGGGTCAGTCTGCTCTTCCCAGGGTGCGTTAGATGGACAGAGTGGGGTCAGTCTGCTCTTCCCAGGGTGTGTTACATTGACAGAGTGGGGTCAGTCTGCTCTTCCCTGCGTCTGTTACATTGACAGAGTGGGGTCAGTCTGCTCTTCCCTGGTTTGTTACATTGACAGAGTGGGGTCAGTCTGCTCCTCCCTGGGTGTGTTACAGTGACAGAGTGGGGTCAGTCTGCTCTTCCCTGTGTGTGTTACATTGACACAGTGGGGTCAGTCTGTTTTTCCCTGGGTGTGTTACATTGACAGATTGGGGTCAGTCTGCTCTTCCCTGGCTGTGTTACATTGACAGAGTGGGGTCAGTCTGCTATTTTATGGGTGGGTTACATTGACAGAGTGGGGTCAGTCTGCTCTTCCCTGGGTGTGTTACATTGACAGAGTGGAGTCAGTCTGCTCTTCCCTGGCTGTGTTACATTGACAGAGTGGGGTCAGTCTTCTCTTCCCTGGGTGTGGTACATTGACTGATTGGGGTCAGTCTGCTCTTCCCCAAGTGTGTTACATTGACACAGTGGGGTCAGTCTTCTCTTCCCTTGGTGTGTTACATTAACAGAGTGGGGGTCAGTCTGCTCTTCCCAGGGTGTGTTGCTTTGACAGAGTGTGGTCAGTCTGCTCTTCCCAGGTCGTGTCACATTGACAGAGTGGGGTCAGTCTGCTCTTTTATGGGTGGGTTACATTGACTGAGTGGGGTCAATCTGCTCTTCCCTGGGTGTTTTACATTGACAGAGTGGGGTCAGTCTGTTCTTCCCTGGGTGTGTTACATTGACAGAGTGGGGGTCAGTCTGCTCTTCCCAGGGTGTGTTACATTGACAGAATGGGGTCAGTCTGCTCTTCCCAGGGCGTGTCACATTGACAGAGTGGGGTCAGTCTGATCTTCCCTGGTTGTGTTACATTGACAGAGTGAGTTCAGTCTGCTCTTCCCTGGTTTTGTTACATTGACAGAGTGGGGTCAGTCTTCTCTTCCCTGGGTGTGTTACATTGACAGATTGCGGTCAGTCTGCTCTACCCTGAGTGTGTTACATTGACAGAGTGGGGTCAGTCTGTTCTTCCTTGGGTGTGTTAAATTGACAGTGTTGGGTCAGTCTGCTCTTCCCTGGGAGTGTTACAGTGACAGGGTGGTGTCAGTCTGTTCTTCCCTTGGTGTGTTACATTGACAGAGTGGTATCTGACTGCTCTTCCCTGGGTGTGTTACATTGACAGATTGGGGTCAGTCTGCTCTTCCCCAAGTTTGTTACATTGACACAGTGGGGTCAGTCTGTTCTTCCCTGGGTGTGTTACATTGACAGGGTTGGTTCAGTCTGCTCTCCCCTGGGTGTGATACATTGACAGAGTGGGGTCAGACTGCTATTCCCTGCGTATGTTACATTGACAGAGTGGGGTGTGTCTGCTCTTCCCTGGGTGTGTTATATTGACAGGGTGGGGTCAGTCTGCTCTTCCCTGGGTGTGTTCCATTGACAGGGTGGGTTCAGTCTGCTATTCCCTGGGTGTGTTACATTGACAGAGTGGTGTCAGTCTGCTCTTCCCTGGCTGTGTTACATTGACAGAGTGGGGTCAGTCTGCTCTTTTATGGGTGGGTTACATTGACAGAGTGGGGTCAGTCTGCTCTTCCCTGGGTGTGTTACATTGACAGAGTGGGGTCAGTCTGCTCTTCCCTGGGAGGGTTACATTGACAGAGTGGGGTCAGTCTTCTCTTCCCTGGGTGTGTTACATTGACTGATTGGGGTCAGTCTGCTCTTCCCTGGGTGTGTTACATTGACAGAGTGGGGTCAGTCTGCTCTTCCCTTGGTGTGTTACAATGACAAGAGTGGGGTAAGTGCGCACTTCCCTGGGTGTGTTACATTAAGAGAGTGGGGGTCAGTCTGCTCTTCCCAGGGTGTGTTGCATTGACAGAGTGTGGTCAGTCTGCTCTTCCCAGGGCGTGTCACATTGACAGAGTGAGGTCAGTCTGCTCTTTTATGGGTGGGTTACATTGACTGAGTGGGGTCAATCTGTTCTTCCCTGGGTGTGTTACATTGACAGAGTGGGTTCAGTCTGCTCTTCCCTGGGTGTGTTACATTGACAGAGTGGGGACAGTCTTTTCTCCCGGGATTTGTTACATTGACAGAGTGGGGTCAGTCTGCTCTTCCCTTGCTGTGTTACAATGACAGAGTGGGGTCAGTGTGCACTTCTCTGTGGGTCTTACATTGACAGAGTGGGGGTCAGTCTGCTCTTCCCAGGGTGTGTTACATTGACAGAGTGTGGTCAGTGTGCTCTTCCCAGGGCGTGTCACATTGACAGAGTGAGGTCAGTCTGCTCTTTTATGGGTGGGTTACATTGACTGAGTGGGGTCAATCTGTTCTTCCCTGCGTATGTTGCATTGACAGAGTGGGGTCAGTCTGATCTTCCCTGGTTGTGTTACATTGACAGAGTGAGTTCAGTCTGCACTTCCCTGGGTGTGTTACATTGACAGAGTGGGGTCAGTCTGCTCTTCCCTGGGTGTGTTACATTGACAGAGTGAGGTCAGTCTGCTCTTCCCTGGGTTTGTTACATTGACAGAGTGGGCTCAGTCTTCTCTTCCCTGGGTGTGTTACATTGACAGATTGCGGTCAGTCTGCTCTTCCCTGAGTGTGTTACATTGACAGAGTGGGGTCAGTCTGTTCTTCCTTGGGTGTGTTAAATTGACAGTGTTGGGTCAGTCTGCTCTTCCCTGGGTGTGTTACATTGACAGAGTGGCGTCAGTCTCTTCTTCCCTGAGTGTGTTACAGTGACAGAGTGGTGTCAGTCTGCTCTCCCCTGGGTGTGTTCCATTGACAGAGTGGGGTCAGTCTGCTCTTCCCTGGGTGTGTTAAATTGACAGAGTGGGGTCAGTCTGCTCTTCCCTGGGTGTGTTACAATGACAGAGTGGGGTCAATGTGCACTTCACTGGGTGGGTTACATTGAAAGAGTGGGGTAAGTCTGCAGTTCACTGAGTGAGTAACTTTGCAGAAGAGGTCATTCTGCTCTTCTCTGGGTGTGTTACATTGACAGAGTGAGGTCAGCCTGCTCTTCCCTGG